>NC_058407.1:117979420-118107636 GCF_002201575.2 Neomonachus schauinslandi | reverse complement strand
AAGAAAGAAAGAAAGAAAGAAAGAAAGAAAGAAAGAAAGAAAGAAAGGAAAGAAAGAAAGAAAGAAAGAAAGAAAGAAAGAAAGAAAGAAAGAAAGGAAGGAAGGAAGGAAAGAAAGAAAGAAAGAAAGAAAGAAAAGAAAGAAAAGAAAGAAAAAGAAAGAAAGAAAGAAAGAAAGAAAGAAAAGAAAGAAAGAAAGAAAAAGAAAGAAAGAAAGAAGAAAGAAAGAAAGAAAGAAAGAAGGGAGGGAGGAGGGACAGAAGGAAGGAAGGAAGGAAGAAAAGAAAGAAAGAGAAAGAAAGAAGAAAGAAAGGGAAGAAAGGAACAAAAGAAAGGAAAGGAAGGAAGGAAGAAAGAAAGAAAGAAAGAAAAAAATTTGCATGCTGGTACCAGAGTCTACTGGCCTAGAGTGTCCAAGGCATTATATTAGAGGACCATGAGTTGGGGAAGATTTATAGATGAGAAAGGAAAAAATTAGCAGGAAAAGGTGGTTTCCATCACTCTGTTTGCTTCCATCTCCTCCTCCTGTCAAATAGTGCTTCCAAAGAACAAGCATCCTGAGCCAAGCTCATCAGCCCCTCCATCAGCAATAGGAAAACTCCATCAGGGTTTAGCCAGTTCATGAAACACATGAAACCTGAATAACATTTCCAAATTGCCACTCTTGCCAACAAGCTGAAACAAGAGAATAACGTACATCTATATGTGGTCAAGAGGTTTTAAGTGCTTCCTTCATGATTAAAGACAGTTGGTAGAATCAAGAATATGAAAAGATAGGTAGGGCCTCTTCAGCTCCCGTATCAACAAATCTCTATCTTCATCAAATACATCTTAAGTTCATTCACTAGAAAAGGAGAAAAATATTTTTTTCCCAAAAAATCTACTGTTTCATACACAAATCATTACATTATGTGTGGGGGAAAAAAAAATGTTTGTAATGTCCTAGACTGGTTTTCTAAGCCTCCACTTATATGTGTTATTCATATTCCATGAATCACATCAGAGTTCTCACTGACCTCCTTTTGTAGAGATAATATTTTTTTTCTGAGAACCAGGAAATATTTTATCATTTTTGTGAAAGACTATTCTCCATTCCAAGCTTTCCACAGAAAATTCTATTTATCTGTGGTTTGGTACTTTAAGTGTTATTACTCAACTTAATTTGCTCTTACGACTTCTTAGGAGTCCAAAGAAGGCCTGTAGTCAGCTACTATTTAAAACCTGTTCCTTGGGGCACCTGGGGTGGCTTAGTTGTTAAGCATCTGCCTTCAGCTCAGGTCATGATCCCAGGGTCCCGGGATGGAGCCCCGCACTGGGCTCCCTGCTCAGCAGGAAGCTTGCTTCTCCTTCTCCCACTCCCCCTGCTTGTGTTCCCTCTCTCGCTGTCTCTCTCTGTGTCAAATAAATAAATAAAATCTTTTAAAATAAATTAATTAATTAATTCCTTTAATTAAACCTGTTCCTTCCCAATTGTCACTCTTGGGTGGCAGCATGTGTCTTACCTCTTGGCCTTCAAGTCTCACATCATTGAAAGTGGATGTCCCTGAACCAGATTCATCAACTAGAAGATGACAATACTGTATGGGAAACTAGAATTCTTCCCCGTTATCTATTCTCAAGTGCAGGTGAAGAATAAACTAGGGCCCACAGACAGAGCCAGTGGCTAAAGCAGCACAGAAAAAAAGCTTCTTATAATTAGGTAAAGGGATCCAAAGTGTAGGTGTTCCTATGATTTATATTAGTGCACTCAAAATCTGACACCATTAAGCATTGTGATTCATGGACTGCTTACATCAAAGTTAATGGGAGTGGTTTTTAAAATACAGGTTCCAAGTCCTCATGTCTGACCGACTATACTGGAATCTAAGAAGTGGGGCCCAAGCTCCCAGGATAATTCTTAAGTACGCTAAAGTTCCAGAATCCCTGCCCTGAAAGATGAGTAGAGAGATATCCAGTGGCAAAGGTATGGACTGGATTTGGCCAAGGTATGGATTGGGCTGGGAAAGATATGGACTGAGTTGGGGAAAATCTAGCCTAAGAAATGATGGAGGCAAAAGGACCAATAAGGGGATCAAGGTCAGAATAAGGTAAAATGACAAGGAGGGATAATCAAAACTAAAGTTCCTTTAGATATAGAATTTTTTTAATTCAAATTTTAATTTTAAATTTAAATTCTACATCAATAAACTTTTGGAAAACACAGAATTAAGAGTATTAAACAATGATAAGTCTACCTTTAAAATCAAAGCACTAGGGGCACCTGGGTGGCTCAGTCGTTAAGCGTCTGCCTTCGGCTCAGGTCATGATCCCAGGGTCCTGGGATCGAGTCGAGCCTCGCATCGGGCTCCCTGCTCCGCGGGAAGCCTGCTTCTCCCTCTCCCACTCCCCCTGCTTGTGTTCCCTCTCTCGCTGTGTTTCTCTCTGTCAAATAAATAATAAATAAATAAATAATACAGAGTGGAAGCTTTATAAACATTTAAAAAAAAAATCAAAGCACTAAACTCCTATTCAAATTGTTGAGTTTAGGGGCACCTGGGTGGCTCAGTCATTAAGCGTCTGCTTTCGGCTCAGGTCATGACCTCAGGGTCCTGGGATCGAGCCCTGCATCTGGCTCCCTGCTCCGCGGGAAGCCTGCTTCTCCCTCTCCCACTCCCCCTGCTTGTGTTCCCTCTCTCGCTGTGTCTCTGTCAAATAAATAAATAAAATCTTTAAAATAAAAAAAACCAAATTGTTGAGTTTAAGGATTTTGAAGGAAACCAGATTATGTAGAGCATATATAACATATATACAGTGAAGTATGATAAAGTGTGGGAAGTATGGTTCAAACCAGAATGGTGATTTTCTTTAAATCTCAGATATTTTCTATATTGATTCACCTTGAATTGAATTTAGAGCACTTTGTGCTCAAGGACTAAAGGGTACCCCCGTGGCGTTTGTCTCCTGGCCACTGGTTGGCTTCCTTCTGTCTCAGTCAGAAGTAGTCTACCAACGTCAGCTTTCTGAGAAAGTGATAGGGAAGAGGTGGGTTTAGTTTTCTCATGCTCCTTCCTCCACCAGTCCTCATGGGACTATACAAGAGGCCAGAGCCAGAACCTAAGAAAAATCTGGATTCCGGTCTCTACTAATCCACTGATAGACTGAATAAATCATCTAACCTTGTAGGTTGCAGCCTCCTCACAAGTACAATGACGAGGTTAGACCAGATTATCTTCTGGCTCCAAAACTCTAAATGTCACATTACACACAGCTGTGATTCTGTGCTTTTTGCTTTTTGCCCCGGCGCCTGGGTGGTTCAGTCAGTTAAATGCCTGACTTTGGTTTAGGTCATGATCCCGAGATCCTGGGATTGATCCTGTTGTTAATACTGTTACTTTGACTGGGAAAACAGAAAAGATTCTGACTAAAAGGAAAATGAAATCTACTTTGGGCTTCAGATACCAGTGGAATTCTAAGGTCCTCTTCTTTACCTTCCCTCCACCCACCTTCCTTCAGGCTGTCTCTCCTGCCTAATCTCACCCTCTACCAGCTAATTTCTCTAGCTCCTGTTGGGCATAACCTGATTTGCATGTAAAACTTACTCCTCCAAAAAATTTAGCTGAGGGTAGTATCTTAGATTAGCCTGAAGAAGTCACCGAAACATCCTTAAAGGGTCTATAAAGAATGTAATATTTACACACATTTTTGGAGCTACTCAGTTTTGAGTGTATATTTTTAACAGAGATGTAGACTGATTTCACTACATCTATCTATCCTTCCTCAACTTGTCCTACTTTTCACCTACTATGGGTCCCTGCATTTTATCCTAGCTCCCCCACCCAGTTCCTCTACCCTTCTTAGTCACAGCATCAATAACCCACAAGCTGTCCTTAAAACCAAAAGAGTAATTATCTCTCAGCTTATATTTCATTTAAATACACTTGTAGGAGTTTTTGACTTCTCAGATACCACTACTTTGGAAACTTTTGCCCACATGCTGCCAATTCTTTACTGTTTCCAAACAAAATTTACAACAACTGTTGCCTCTTAGCAAAAAAAAAAAAAAAAAAGAACCCAATAATAGAGTGCATCCCTTCTGTTCCCTATAGCGATGGGCTTGTCTCTCTTTCAGCATTGCTTAAACTAGTCATTTCATGTATTCTCAGGCTTTGGGGGCTCTGCCTGTACTATTCTGATTACATCATCACCCACAAAAGATTTACAAACAGGTTTCCATGGCAAGCAACAAGAACAAATGAAAAAGTCCAAGAGAACTGTAAACAGAAAAGATAAGGTGATGAAAACTGAAATGCAGCCCACTGGAAAGCAACTGCTTTCATCGCCAACAACTGAAATTATCGGCATTTTCCTGAAACATGACAAGAACCACACAATAAATGAAGACATTGGACTGTTTATGGATGTAATAGTCACACACAGCTCGATGCAAAAGACTCTAAGGACACAAGGGCAGTCACCTCCTGCATACAAATTCTATTCCATGTTTAATGGACTAGACAAGTGTTGCCATTTTAATTCATGGCCCTACATAAAACGAACATTATAATAATCTCCTTTTGAATCTTTATGTTTTCCGTAACCCTGGTAGCTAAGTGCTGATACCAACAATTATCTCAGCGTAAACAGTGGTTGGAAAAGGCAGAAATCTGTAACGACGGGTCAGTTGAAAAAAGGCAAGAGTGAGGTGTGGGTGTGGGTTTCTGGCAGTGACAGAACTCAAGCTGTAGGCACCTCTCAGGGAATAACAGAGAGGAACACACGGAGTCCAGATACGCACAGAGACACTGTCACTCATTCACGCAAAAGACAAAGGCAGGACTATGACTTGTTGTAGCTCTAGAACTCCTCCTGGCACACAGTAGGCAGTCAAGAAATGCTCACCAAATGAAAACACAGTGCCGAATTCAGTCAGGAAACCCACTGATGTTAAGTGATTATTATGCAAATAAAATAGCATCATTTCACATACAGGGACTGTGGATAGATTTTTCTCTCTCTCTTAGGAATTTCTGAGAAGCCACTCTGGGTATCTTAATGCTAGATGTGGAATACTTTCTTATTTCTCAATTTCTTCTCCCTCAATCAATTCATGAAGATGAATTCAGGTCTTTTAGGTCTCTACAAGGCTGTTACAGGAAAGCATAAATATCCTGCAATAGGTATTGCCATAATTTGAATATACAGAGAAAAAACAAATTTTGATGGCGTCCCCCTCGTGACCCACTTCCTCCACGGCCTCACTTCAGTGATGATTTGAATAGTTGTTTTGTCTATGGTCACAGCCTTTGCAAAGAAGTCAAAGTGAAGCAAGTTTGCCTTTTTCGTAAACATACCATTTAAAAGGATCTATTACAAGACAGAAATGTATTGGGTAAATTATTAAACTAAAGGTGAAGGGTATGGATTCAATCATTCTACTTTCTTTCCGTATAACCTCACTCTTAGTACCCCGCCCACCTACACGGTGGCCTCCCTCAGCCCCCTCCTGCCTCCTCCGGCACCTGCTGCCTGCGCTCTGTCCCTTCACACCAGCCTGCCATTGCTATTCCCACCATCTGGAGTTGGTTTTCAGTATCTCTGTCTCATCAAGTCTCCATCTATTTTAAAATATCATCTGAAAACATATGTTTCCCACACACACACCCCTTTCAATTTCCTCTCTGCTTTTATTAATTTCATCCTCTGACTTCCTTCAGCTCTGAAAAACCCATCTGATTCACTTCAGAAAACCGCTCTACAAAGAGCCGCCACTGCATTTGATAGGAAAGATTATAATCTCTCAGGTTTGAAATACCTCATAGGAGTGGTTTGCACAGGCTCCTCCATTTTATTTGCATGAGCTGATGGAAAGGGTGAGAAAGAACATGAACCAGGAGATGAGGGCATTTCTAACATTAAATTACCTCCAATGCTGCGGATCACTTCCAAGTGTCCCGCCATGCTGCTCTGCCCTGTTGCCCAGGACCGCAAAGCCAACCCAAGGTCATCCCTGAAAGTCACCGTCCTGAACATCTTTGTAAACACTTAGAACTCAGTAAGAAGCTGCCTAACCCATTTTTAAGATTGCCAATAAGAGTTGGGGAAAAAAGCAAGAAGCCTCCCTCCATTCTTTCTGTTTCCTCAAACACTGGCCCAATAATCTGGACCCCCCCAAAAAAGAAACAAAAACTGCAAAACAGAAGGATAGACTTGCTCTAGACACCCAGTCGATCAGAAACTTCCATGTTTAGACTGCCCAGCCATCTCGTTCTCTTGCCTCTTTACCTTCTCTAATTAACCTCTGCGGCTGTGTTACTCCCTTTTAATTCTCACGGCCAGCATTTACTAATCACGTGTAAGATGCGTGGCGCTCCCCCACTCTCCAGCATCGGCCGATGCTTTTTTGCACCGTGCTGTTGAGATTCTTTCATCCTGTTTGCCTTTTCTTTCTTTATTCCCCCTTAACACAGTGAAGAAGCTGAAAAATGAGGATCTCACTCTCAAACTCCGCTCTATTGTCAGGTCTGCAGGCTGCAGCAGTTGTGAGAGCTGAAAGAATCACTGTTGCTAAGCAACACTTTGCACCCTGAGTAAAAGATAAAGAGCACCATGCACAGCTCTGAGGATGAGGCAGTCCAGTTCCCTGTGAACTCTGGGGGGCCGACCTCAGGACAATCAACAGAGAAATGTCTATTCTATTAATAAGGGGCTTGGGGAGGGGGGACTTCTTAAATTTTCTTTCTTTTTCTTTAGATCATTTCTCATTTTCTCCAAAAGGAGCATGACCTAATGGGCAGAGAAGTGGATGGCAAACCCATAATTTGGGCTTCCAGGATCTACTGGTGCCACAAATTTCCTCATTGAACAGAGATGCTTCAGTATATACCCTTCCATGACTCAGTTTCTTCCACTTAAAAAAAGTGAAAATTAAAACCAACTGCTTCACAAAGTTGCAAGAAATTAATTTTTTAAACAGTATTATAACATCCTCAGCAATGACTAAACCACGATCTAAGTTATTAAATGATGATAACACATTTCCTGCCAGTCTTCCTCAGCTGACCCTTGTAGCAGATTTTCTCGTGGGCAGGTCCCATCCTCTCATACCTACCTTCCATGGAAACATCTTGTGATTTCTTTGGAGGAAATATTAACCACCAGGAAGTAACTTTAGAGGAGGGAGGGTTATCTCCTTCATTCACAGCCTGAAACATCAGTGGGTGGGCCAGTGATGGGGTAAAAGACAGAGACTGCCCTGCTCTAGCCGTGTCCCTCAGGCTTTCCGTTCTGTATCACTTCCTGAATTGATGCAAGAAGTGAAGTTCTGGGTGACATTACAAAACCATTAGGTGGACAAACAAGAATGAGTGGGGTCTCCGATGGCTTCACGGAGCAGAGCCGCCACATCAGCTCAGACTTAGGTGATAGAGAAATACACCTCGGTCTTGGTTAGGTTGCTATTATTTAGCTTCGCTGTCACTTGCAGACCCTAAAGAATATGCACCCCAGTAATTTATGTTCTACCTCGGAGGCTGTCCCAGACCTAGGAAGTGTCAAGCGTGCCAGTAAAATAACTCTGTACCCAAAGGAAACTCCAGAAAGTTTTCTAAGTGGAAACTGTAATAAGATCGACCATTTATCGAGTGCATCTTTCCACTAAACCAAAAATGTGAAGCAGTTCTCATCTATAATTCAGTTTAGGAAACATCATGCTTTCAACTAACCAGCATATAAGTTTACTAAGCACCACTGTGTACAAAACACTGCCTAACACAGAGCGGAAGCCACAAAGATGGACAGGACATGCCAGTCTTCCTGGAACTAATGTTCTCATGGGGGAGTCATTAGATGGAACATTTTGATTAGGCTTAATTGAACAATGTGTGATGATGAAGAGCATCTCTAAGGTTTCATCTGCTCTAAATAACTAGGCTTCTACCACAACTGTTAATATGCTACTTCAGCGTCTCACCAGTGGCAGAAATTAAGATTCTTTTTACAGCTTTAATGAAGCATAATTGGCACGCTATAGAATGCACGTATTTAAAGTGTACAGTTGGGGCGCCTGGGTGGCTCATCAGTTAAGCGTCTGCCTTTGGCTCAGGTCATGATCTTAGGGTCCTGGGATCCAGCCCTGCATCAGGCTCCCTGCTCAGTGGGGAGTCTGCTTCTCCCTCTCCCTCTGCTCCCCCGCCCCGCATTCTCTCTCTCTCTCTCTCAAATAAATAAATAAAATATGCAAAAATTAAAAATTTTTGAAAAATAAAGTGTACAGTTAATGGGTTTTGATATACATATACCCATGAAATGATGACCACAACCAAGATAATAAAGATTTCCATCACCAACAGTTTCCTCATATTTCTTTGTGTTCCATCCCCCCTCCTTCCCAACTAACCCGAACCCAGGGAACCACCAATATGGGTTCAGACCAGTTTGCATTTTCTAGAATTGCATTGAAATGGAATCACGCAGTGTGTACATGTTACTGACTGATTCCTCTTGCTCGGTATAATTATTTTGAGATTCATCCACATTGTTGAGTATATTGATATTTTGTTCCTTTTCATTGTTGAATAGTATTACATTGTATGGAGATACCAAAATTTATCCATCACAGATGAATTCACATTTATCCATTCATACTGATAGACATTTGGGTTGTTTCCAGTGTGGGGCTATCAGAAACAAAGCTACAGGGCTATGAACATTCATGTACAAGTCTTTATACACACATGTTGAACACATATGTTTTATTTCTCTTGGATAACTAGGAGTAGAATCGCTGGAGAATATGGTATCCGAAGTTTTAGGAAACTTTTACAAAATTTTGTACCATTTTATATACCCACCAGCAGCTCTGAGGGTTCCTGTTTCTCCACATCCTTTTCAACTCTTGATATGATCAGTCTTTTTAATGTTATGCATTATAACAGGAGTGCAGTGGTGTATCTGAGGTTTTACTTTACATCTACCTAATGACTAATCATGTGAAAAAAGATGCTTCTCCAACTCTTCTGCCCATTTTTAATGGGTTTAACAAGGTTTTTGTCTTCTTACTATTGAGTTTTAAGAGTTCTTCATAATGTCAACTATACTTCAATAATAATAATAATAATTAACTAGAAAAAAGACTCTTTTATATGTTCTGGATACAGGTCTTTTGTGTGATACATATTTTGCAATATTTTCTCCCAGTTTTAGTTTCCCATTTCACTTTCTTATTAGCACCTTTTGAGGAAAGAAAAAAAGGTTTGAATTTCCAGGAAACACAATTTATCCATTTTCTTCTTTTATTGTTTTTGCTTTTTGTATCATATTTTTTTAATATTTTCCTAACTCATGATCACTAAAACTTTCTTCCACATTTTCTGCTAGAAATTTAATTGTCTTACATTTATGCCTATGATCTACTTCAAGTTAATTTTTGTGTATGGTATGAGGTAAGAGTTAAAAACTTTTTTTCATGCATATAGCTATACAATTGTTCCAGCACCATTTGTTGAAAGAATTTTCCTTACCCAGTTGAGTTAACTTGACATCTTTATGGAAAATCACTGTGCTTCATCTCCTACCTTTATGCTACTACCACATAGTCTTGATTACTGTTAACTTTATAAGTCTTGAAATCAGGCAATATACATGTTTCAATTTTCTTCTTTTTTTCAAGATTATATTTTTAAATCAGCAGTTAAGTTCTGCAAAACAAAAAGGCTTCTGGGATTTCAACTGGGATAATAAGAAATATATAGATCAATTTGGAGAACTGATATAATAATACTGAGTCTTCCAACTCATGAGCATTGTATACCTATGCATTTATTTAGACCTGAATTAATTTTTCTCAGCAAAATTTCATAATCTTCAGTGTAGAGGTCTTACACATTTTTTGTCAAATTTATCCCAAAGTATTTAACAACTTTTGATGCTATTGTAAATGGTATTGTTTTTCAATTTTTAGTTCTAATTGTTAATTGTTAGTATATAGAAATATAATCAATATGTATTTTGATCTTATATCCTGCAATCCTGTAAAACTCATTTACTCTTTCAGGTAGCTTTTTTTTAGATTCTTTAGGATTATCTATATACTGTCTGTAAATAAAGACAATTTATCCTTCTTTTCTAGTCTATGTGCATTTTATTTCTTTTTCTTGCCTTATTGCATTGTCAAGAACCTCCAATACTATGTTCAACAGAAGTTGTGAAAGCAGATATCTTTGCCTTGTTCCTCATCTTAGGGAAAAGCTTTCAGTCTTTCACCATTAAGATGTTAGCTTTATGTTTGTCATAGATGCCCCATTTCAGGATGAAAAAATTCCCTTCTACTCCTAGTTTGCTGAGTTTTCATCAGGAAGGGATGTGAGATATAATCAAATGTTTTTTCCATGTCTAATTAAGATACACATACACTTTTATCTTTTTTAGTATGTTGACACAAATAACATTGATTGATGTTTAAATTTTAAACCAACCCAGCATTCCTGAGATTAAACCCTTACTTCACCATGATGTATTATCCTTTTTATATATTGTTGGATTTGATAGGCTAAAGGTTGATTAGGAACTTTTATGTCTGTGTTTATGAAGGATATTGGCCTGTAACTTTCATTTCTTATAATTTTGTTGTCTAGTTTCAGAATTAGACCTCAAAACCTCTACCATTTTCTGAAAGAGTTTGTGTAGAATTAATATTTCTCCCTTAAATACTTGGTAGAATTCACCAGTGAAAGCAACTAGTCCGGAGTTATCTTTGTAGGAATGTCTTTAAATACAAATTTTAAAAATTTTAATAAAAACACAATCACTCAATTTGCCTATTTCTTTTTAAGTAGGGGGTAGGGGATCTCTGCCATTTCTGGGTCTTTATCTATAGACTGTTTTTCTCCTCATTCTGGGTCATATTTTCCTGCTTCTCTGAATGCCTGGTAATTTTTTTTTATTAACATATAATGTACTATTTGTTTCAGAGGTACAGGTCTGTGATTCATCAATCTTACACAATTCACAGCACTCACTATAGCATATACCCTCCCCAAAGTCCATCACCCAGCCACCCCATCCCTCCCACCCCCCTCCCCTCCAGCAACCCTCAGTTTGTTTCCTGAGATTAAGAGTCTCTTATGGTTTGTCTCTCTCTCTCTGGTTTCATCTTGTTTCATTTTTCCCTCCTTTCCCCTATGATCGTCTGTCTTGTTTCTCAAATTCCTCGTATCAGTGAGATAATATGATACTTGTCTTTCTCTGATTGACTTATTTCACTCAGCATAATACCCTCTAGTTCCATCCATGTCACTGCAAATGGCAAGATTTCATCTTTTTGATGGCTGCATAATATTCCATCATATATATATATCATATATATATATATACACCACATCTTCTTTATCCATTCATCTGTTGATGGACATCTAGGCTCTTTCCATAGTTTGAATGCCTGGTAATTTTTGACTGGATGTCAGACAGTGTGAAGTTTACTTTGTTGGGGCTGAAGGTTTTCTACATTCCTTTAAATATTTGGGGGCTGTGTGTTGGATTCAATAAAGTCACTTGGAAACAACTTGATCCTTCCATGGCTTGCCTTTAAGCTTTGTTAAGCAAGACCAGAACAGACTTTAGTCTAAGGGCTAATTTTGCCATACAACTGAGGGAATGGTCTTCTGAGAACCCCAATTGATACCCTGTATATATGGGTGGTGGACTCCACCTGATTCTTTGCCATGTCTTTCCCTGGTCTCAGGCAGTTTTCTCACATGCATTCACTGAAAAGTATGCAGATCTCTGGAGCTGTCTCTCTCTGTCATTCTCTCCTATCCAGGACCTTGCCACCCTGTGAATTCTAGTGGCGGTAGCCTCTTCAAACTGTATCCTCAAATGAGGGTGATAGCTAGGCTCTGTTATATGTCTGAAAATATAATATATACTCCAGGCAGTAAGCTGGAGCAATCACATTTGTTTCCCTTCTCTGAAAGATTACTGTTTTGTGCTACTTGTCTAATGTCTGAAAACTGTTGTTTCACATATTTTCCCTGGTTATTTTTAGTTTTTTAAGTTGAGAAAGTAATTCCAGCCCCTTTTACTCTGTCATCGCCAAAAACATGTGTTATCTCTAAATTTTAATCTGTTCTCTTCAACATCAACTTTAGAGAGTCAACTGAGTACAGCATGGTGGTTAAATGGGCTCTAGAGTCAGACAACATGGTTTCAAGTACCAACTTTGCCACTATTCTCTGCATGACCTTATACAAGTTATTCAACTTCTCTCGGTCCTTCGTGCTTATCTGAAAAATAAGAATGGTATAAGTACACACCTCCCTGATAGGGATATTGTGAGATTTAACTGAGAAAACACACATAAAGCATCTAATGTCTCTCCTAGTACATGTTAATTACTCAGTGATGGTTGTTGTTTAAAATATCCATCATCGTAATCTTCTCAAATGCCAACTGACAAAGATTACAACCTAGTGTCACTGGCTAATCTAGCAACGTCACAGCCTTTACCAACAACACCTGTGCCCACCATGGCTACACCTGAACGAGCTACGCTAGCTTTAGAATCTGGTCAAGTTCAAGAACTGACAGGAATGTCTTTTCTAGCTAATGTGTTATATTTGTTACTCCCCAATTCCTTCCGCGTCATCATTCTTTCTATATAGTCGTCTTTCAGCAAGGTCAAAATATCACCATCTAATAGCTATTCTGGCCTGCCTCCCTCTGAAGGAGCAAAACGTTCATTTTCCATATTCATTCCAAGTCCTCCATATGCACTGACTCAATTTTATATTTAGTATAACAATAAAATTCTAAAAGCATACTTAAAAATCTAAATTGAAATTATCGCAAGATAACAACACAGCAAGCAACTCTTAGCTTTTCTCTACTTAATGTTCTATTGACTTATGTTAAACTCTTGTTTGCTCTTTTTCCATCCCCTGGGGAAAGATTTTTTCATGAGTGCAACTGGTTAAATGAGCATAAAGAGTAAGTGAAGTTTGTTTCATTACTGAAAAAGCTAATATTTGTTATATGTATTTAGACACTGTTCTAGATATGCCAAAAGGCAGAACTGTTAAATGGAGGCAGCTTTAGTTTTCTAAATTACATATGTTATGGAATGAGTCTTAATAATGCCACTGATCCAGTTTGTCTTCCCATGAATTTATATTCTGTACACTGATAAAATACAACACTGGGTGTTATAATTCAGCACAAGTTACATCCTAAACATAAAGAAACTTGGAGACATTATTTTCATAGCTTACAAAGCATTTCACAAACATTATCTCATTAATTCTTAAAACAATCCTGTGAACTAAGGATTCACAACAGGAGAAAGTCAATATTGCAGAAACAAAAGAGAAACACTAAGATGCCCAATAGCAATCATTTCTCTGCTCTAAAAATTCTGGATTCAAGACTATCTAAATCAAGCTCACTTAACAGTGTATGTTTGTGAACACTTATTTTCTTTTTTTCTTTTTCTTTTAAGATTTTATTTATTTAGAGAGAGAGCACATGTGCAAGCAGGGGAAGGGGCAGAGGAAGAAGGAGAGAGAGAATCTCAAACAGACTCCATGCTAAGTGCACAGCCTGATGTGGGGCTTGATCTCACAACCGAGATCATGACCTGAGCCAAAATCAACGGTCAGACACTTAACCAACTGAGCCACCCAGGTGCCCCTGAACACTTATTTTCAATGGGCTGTATCATCTAACTCTGCTTTTATTCAACAGTAACAAAATGCCATTTTCTCATAAACATGAATTTAACAACTCAACATTTTTCTCCACTACCTCATCCTTAACACAAAAGTTCTTTTCTCCCCAATGCTTTATCTTGAAAATTTCAAACCTCAGAAAGATTTCAAAAACAGTGCAATGAATATGTCCTCTATTTAGATTTATCAGTTTTCAACATTTTGCCATATTTGCTTTATACATGACACAAATGTATGTATGTAAAAGGCAAATATGTATATGTGGTATAATGTATTATACTGAATTATTATACATAGTATTTATATTTATTATAAATTATAGATAATAAATAGTATCATATATAATATTTTTATATGACTTATATGAAAGTAGCAAGCATCATGACAATTAACTCCTAAATACTTCAATATGAGTCTAAGAACAAAAATATTCTTTACATATGCCAAAATATTTCATTCAGGAAGCAACATTTATATAATGTTATTATTTAATATATAGTCCATTTTCAGATGTCCCCAAATGACCCAATACATGTCCTTTATAGCTGTTCCCTGACCTAGGATGCAACCCGAGATCACACACTTCATTTAGATGTCACATCTCTTTGGTCTCCTCTAACCAAAAAACAGCTCCCCCAGCTCTTTTGGTCTATAATGACTGGCATTTCTTAAGAAAACAAGCCCTCATTTTTTTTAATACTTTTTTTTTTAAAGATTTTATTTATTTATTTGACAGAGAGAGACACAGTGAGAGAGAGAACACAAGCAGGGGGAGTGGGAGAGGGAGAAGCAGGCCTCCCGCGGAGCAGGGAGCCCGATGCGGGGCTCGATCCCAGGACCCTGGGATCATGACCTGAGCAGAAGGCAGACGCTTAACGACTGAGCCACCCAGGCGCCCCCTAAGCCCTCATTTTTTAATTTGTCTGATTGTTTCCTCATGATTAGATTTGGGTTAAACATTTGGGGCAAGAATGCTGCCTAAGTGACAGGCAGGGATCAAATCAGTAGTACATGATGTCAATTTGTTCCCCTTTTGGTGATGTTAAATTGCTTAAACTTGATCACGTTTCAAGTATTCTCTACTGTAAAGGTACCTGTTTTCCTTTGTAATTAAGTAGCTCAAAGGGTGACATTCTGAGAACATTCTGTTCCCAACAATCTTTCACTCACTGATTTTAACATCATTCTTCCCTGAATCAACTAATTACTATGATTTCCTCTGCCATCATTCTCCCTGCATTGATTAATCAGCACTCTTCAAAGGTATTTCATGATAGCGGAAAACACCCAGGACCGCTGACAGGACAGGGTTAGCACAAGAATGACAATGCTCACTAGAGAGAGTGAAGTGTTCCAGAAGAAGGGCACACGCTCGAGTGAAGTCTGGAGCAATTGCTAGATACATACAGATCTGCATTTGCTGCTATGAAGATTTTTCTCTACAGTCAATCTGGTTCAAAGGAATTCTTCCATTGAGTAAGCTGTGGATGTTTACCAGGTTCTTTGTTTCAAGATGATGATAGAATACTGGCAAAGGATCTAAAGGAACCACACTTTTTAAGCTTCATGGAATAACCTCAAGCTTCCTCTCTCAAGTAGAGGGAGAACCTCTTAAAGTATCAGACCGAGAAAATTAGACATGGCTGAAACACCCAGGAGGTCATTTCTAAAGTATGCTTGACTCCAAAACTTTTTTTTATGGTGTAGATCAAGCACCCTTTTATCTCTTGTCTTGCATGGCTTCGGTTCAAAGAAGGAAAGAGTATTTCTTTCTATCCTTTTCTACCTCTCTCACAGAGAGATACCCTGAGCCTTTATAACAATGTAACTTTATAAATTTGGTCAAGCTAATTTTCTGCAGACCACCTTAATGCCACACCCAGTGCTTCCAAGATGCAGCCCCTACCGTAACTGAGCTCCACGCTGACAAAGTCAAAAGAATATTTTAGTTTAATTCAACAATCCCAGTGTAATACACGAACACTCTGCCAATGATGCCACCCTTGGATGTCATTTGTGTTTAACCTTATGCCTTCCAAGGTGCCACAGAGAAAGCCAAAATCAATGCATGCCTATTGCCAGTATAGTACATAATAGTAGAAATAAATGACTAAATAAATTATAAATCACTATAAAATGATACAATCTTAATCTTAGAAGGGGTCATAGAGAGATGGTCTAATCTGCTACCCAATGCCAGGCTCATGTCTTTGGTATCAGAAATAGTAATGCCATCTCTGCTTACATACCACCAGCAAGAGATAGTCCACTGCACATGACAGCTCATTCCACTAATCGAGAGCCACACACAAGACAGCCTGGTGATCATGGAGCTAAGAATCAGTGTGTATCACATGACAACCTACCCATATACCAGAAAATACAGTAATAGAAAGATGCATACTTAATAATAGGCTTCCTTTCAACACTAAGATTTTCCAAAACATTTAAAGCAAAATTCTATTTATCGGAAGTTGATATACCAACATCAAGCAAGTTAACAAGTAACATATGTTTCAAGCCAAGGAATGTAGGGGTTTCTCTTGCCCTGAAACAGATCCTTCTCTGTACCATTAAGGCAAAATCCTATCATCTGTGTCTTCCATCAGAGTCTCAAGAACATCATTTTCTTTCCTTCTGTCCACTTGGTGTGCATATTTGGGCTCACTTGGTTAAAAATATCTTCCTTCTACTCCTTTGATCTATTCACAACTCAGAATAGAGTGGCCATGGCAACTGATAAACACACAGAAATATGGATATACAGACAGTCAATGATTTTGAGCCTCGGTGATTAGAACAAGTGCTATAACAGAGGAAGGAAAAGGGACAATCTGGTTGGGTTTAGCGATATGAAGTTTAAGGTGATGGGAAAATACTCAGTGTCCAGGTATGAAATCCAGAACAGATATTAATGTGTATCACCGGTAGAGACAGCAGTTGAAAATATGACAGAGATCAATTTCCTAAGAAAAAGACAAATGAAGAAGACAGCTGCAGTGAAGACAGTGATACCCCCCTCCAATATTTCTGCCTTGTATACTGCCTTTTTTGATTTTCTGATTTTTCCCCAATGAATACTCTTATCTTCCCAATGTAACATAATTTCTGTAATATCAAGAATCCGGTCTCATATACCTTCTATGTTACTCTAGTCATAGAAGATACTTCGAGAAAATAATTTTGGCTGGTTCTGATAACAACCCAAAAAGATTCATGAAAAACCTAGCAGTGGGACTTCACCAGTGCATAACAAATTCCCTGGACAATGAAGTCCACCTTTAATGGGTACTCTGGAGTGTGATTTACAATGCCTCTTTGAGGTCAAAAACCACAGGATGTGTTTATATTAAATTCATAGGTTCATTCAATGAAAATCCACCATGTGCAAGTTACTGTGTTAAGACACGCCTTTTGGGAAACACAAAGCTAAGTAAGACAAGGTCCTCACTCTCGTAGATCTTAAAATATTCTAATCCTCTTCTGCAAAGTCAAAGACAAATTTGTGCCTTGAATCATTTTAGGGTACTCTGCTGTATTTGCTAATGCAAGAGCTTTTAATTTTATAGTTTTCTTTTGACTTGACAAACAGTCTAAACTACTGAAACCAGCAAGAATATGGCTTGAGTATAACTGCTACTTCATATCTGTAGATAAAACTTCATATTCTTACAGTTCTCTCCTTAGCTTCATTCATACACTGAAACTATTAGTAAAGAGATCACTAAATCTTTGTGTACCTAAGCCCTCAGTTCAAATCATCGTGGCCTTCCCAGTGGCCCATCAGTCCTCACCACTTAGTCCTTCTCTCTCATCTTACCAGTGCCTAAAGTTTTCCTTCTCCCCACCTCACCACCCCTTACCCAAATTATCCAAATTATCCTTCCTTTTCATTTGGCATCTCCAATTCATCTACTCTATGGTCTCCCCTCTCTGAATTCACATGATACATATCTAGCCAGCCTCAACCAATTTAACATTTAGGTTCAAGTTTCCTTATGTTATTCAATAAACGTTTCATATAAGTTCTTTTTTTCCCCTCTCTTTACCAGAATCTAACAGTAAGCTCTTTGAGGGAAATCCCAGTGCATGTGTGTGTGTGTGTGTGTGCTCACTAGCACCATTTTGTGCAATGTTGTGCATATAGAAGATGAAAAATATGTGCAAGTGACTGAAATACTTCTTGGTATTTATAGAATTCCATTTAATACCCTGCACACCTGTCCCTTTGATAAATGCTTTTAGATCATAATATTGCTTACTAGGCCAACATAAATTCATTCTACTCATGTTCCAACTCTTCAGAGAAGGTTCTGTTTTGATGAAGAATGAGAAGGGATGGGACAGGAGTAAATCTTGTAGCATATGAATATAATTATTATCATTACTGTATTACTGTCCTTTATAACTCAAGGCAACATCACTAACAAGAAAACCAATGAGTTATGAGCCGTTAATATAGGGATTTAAAAAATTCTCTACCAAAGTTATTGAAGCTCATAATATCTTGCCCTTTGTTTGCTGATCTGTAATCATCAGACCAGGGCCCTTTTTCCCTAGTAGGGGGGCTGAGTTCACACAGAGTGGAAGTTTCTTCCTGAGAAGTCACAAGACCCTGACGGCAAGAAAACAACCACTTTAGGCTCCTTAGGATCACTCTTTAAGTTAAGCAGAACCACCACCTAACTATATCAGGAATCAAAGTTTCAAACAGGATAGGGTTTAAAAGTTGCAAACAACTTTTTAATTCAGAAGAGTTTGGAAAAGACTAACAAAAATAATCAGAAATAAATAGGCCAAAAGAAATAAAAACAGCATCACCTGAATCAGTCTGCACTGAAGTCCAAGTATAGATGAGAAGCTGGGGAAAGGCAGGGCAAAGAAGCCACAAGGGAAACTTGCCCCAGAAACAAGCCAGAGGGCTGGCAGCCACTGTGGAAAACAGTATGGAGGTTCCTCAAAAAGTTAAAAAGAGAACTACCCTATGATCCAGTAATTCCACTTCTGGATATTTACCAAAAAAATACAAAATACAAAAACACTAATTCAAAGAGATATGCACCCCTATGTTTACTGCAGTGTTGCTGACAACAGCCAGCCCAGTGTCCATCAATAGATGAGTGGGTAAAGAAGATGTGGTATAGATACACAATGGAATATGATTTGGCCATTAAAAAAAAAAGGAATCTCGCATTTGCAATGACACGGAGGCAGCTAGAGAGTATAATGCTAGTGAAATGAGTCAGTCAGAGAAAGACAAATACCATATGATTTCACTCATATGTGGAATTTAAAAAACAAAACAAATAAGCAAAGGGAAAGCGCACGTGAGAGAGAGAGAGAGAGAGAAACCAAGAAACAGACTGTTCACTATAGAGAACAAACTGGGTTACCAGAAGGGAGTTGGGTGGGGGGGCGTGGATGGGTGAAATAGGTGATGGGGATTAAAGGAGTGCACTTGTCCTGATGAGCACAGGGTGACCTATGGAAGTGTTGAATTACTATAATGGACACCTGAAACTAATACAACCCTGTATGCTAACTATACTGGAATTTAAAAAAAAATTTTAATGCCAGAAGGAACTGCCTTGTGTTAGCAAGGTAGAGACAGTCATTGAAAACAACTTGATGGGTTTTTTTATTGTATGTATGTAATTTTTATAATGAATGCAATCTTGAGGTCTGCAGAAGCTCACACACACACAGCCACTGTGTACTTGCATTAGATTGAGGCTATATCCGCTCATCACCAAAGGGTCCCACCAGATTAAAATGAAACCAGGAGCTCCTTTTTATATCAGACTTCTATTAAAGGGGTGTTTAATGGTTTTAAAGTCCTGCAAACAACTTTTAAATTCAGAAGGCACTTAGGGCAGGAAGCAAGGAGCAGTCGTGGGGGGTGGGGTGATTTGGGAACAGGGCTGTTTGAGGTTTCACTTGAAATGATCTAATACCACCCTTGACTTTTTCCTGAAAAATAAAGCCTCAAAGTAGGGAGAACATACAGGTTGAAGAAGTGGAAACTGTCAGAGTAGAAAAACAGAGGTGGATCTGCTAAATGCAAATGAATTTAGAGGGAATGTAAGGGTTTTTTTTGTTTGTTTTTTTTTTAATTCCTGGCCATCAAAAATAGTTTGGAGGATCTGTGCCAAAGTTAGAAATAAAAGCATCCTTTTTTCTTCCTGCACCCTACAGAGTTGCCTTTGAAGTCACATGTGCTCCACAGGGCACAGACAGAAACAAAACTCAGGCCCTTCTTAAATTTTATTATATACGGTTCACTACAAGACAGTGTCCTTCAAGCACTTATAAAAAGTCATTTTCAGCTCCTTCTTCTTAGATACGATAAGCTTTTGTCGTATGCCCTGGAATTTAAATCCATGCTTCCCTCTGGTTATACCTTCTGGTCCCAGGGACAGCCTTGGGGACTTGGCCCAGTTGCCTGGATCTGGTTCAGATGCTGCCTGGATGGATGGGCTCCAGCTCCTGGCTTGTAGGGGCTGGGGCTGACTCTCTGCAGCCACCTGGCAAGGCTTGGCCAGCTTTGCAGCCTTCTGGACTTCCCTGAACAGCTCACTGGGGGGCCTCAGCCCTCCTTCGCTCCCCATTCTGCCTCCCCAGGGCTAAAGGATGAAAAGCAGCTATCCATTCTTCCTGCCTGATGCCCCACATAGAAGGTGAGAAAAATACCACATTTGGAGTAATAACAACTATAACGCTGGTAATATTTCAAAACTAATCTAACTTCAAAATCAGGGACTTTCTTGGGAAACCTCCCTACAGCCTAAGTACAGAAATGTTGATATCATTTGTTTTGTTTTGTTTTCTACTAGATACTGAGCTTAGAATCTGGAAGTGTTCTGAGCCAGTGTCACATAAATGGGAGCTAAAAGATCAAAGGGAGAGAAACAAAAACATTTCATATTTTCCAATGCATCAATTCACCCACTGTGTGCACTCTAAAGAGAAAAAAAATCAAAATATTTCCAGCATAAGAGATTTTACTGTAGAATATTAGAATACAGCCTCTTTTCTCGGGAAGGTAAGCTAGAACTAAAAGGAATCTTAAAGACCAACTAATCCAATTACTTAAAGAGGCAGAAACTGCTGCCCAGAAGTTAATGGCTCAGACTAAATAGGGTAGTGTCAAGAAGACATACAAGCCAATTAGAGGGAGCCTCCACTGGCCAAAGATGGGACAATATGAATATCAAAAAGAATGACAACAACTGATTCAAATACATCAAATCGATAAAGTCCATGGGTTGATAATGAGTTGATGAGATATTCTTCTACCTCCGCCCCCAAAATAGTAGAGAACAGTTTACTGGTGACTGCCAGGAGAAGTTGCTCAAGTCCCAGTTCATTATTCCAACAATTGCTAAGTCAAAGGCAAAGATGAAGAATGTATCCTGCTTTATCTTGTCCAACTCTATTTCAGAATAGCCAAATAACTAATGGTTGGAAAATTCACCCATATAAGAGAATCCCAACTAATAAGTACAGAAATAATGACAGAACTAGAAATTTTCCATTTTGCCACTCCTGGGTAAGTAGTTGCAAAAACCATTAAGTAAAAGGTGGATGGGGAGCTTTTCAAAGGATGGATCAGGCACACAGCTAAATTTTCTGATCAATCTTAAGAGTACTAAAACTGGGTTAGCCAGACATACGTCCCTCCTACAGTAATGCAATAGGAAATACAGAGCACCACCTATAAAGTCTTCTTGCCAGAAAATAATAATAATAATAAACTAGAACTTAATCACACCCTTTGATCTATCTATGAGTTTACAAGAAATATGGGGACAGAGGCACAAATTAAATGATGCTACATGGAAGCAATGAATCAAACCAAAAATGTGGGACATTCTATAGGGTAAATGATCTGGTTTCTCCAACACAAAAAGGGAATAAAAAAGAGGAGAGAGTTGGAAGGGGACAATTATAAATGTGAAAATATTTACTAGAAAAAACAGCCAAGTCAACGAATATATCGTGTTTGACTCCTAATATGACCAAGTGTTTAAAGAAACAACCTTGTTAAAGAGTGAAATGTTACTAAGGACTATGTGTTAGAGGACATAAAGGAATTATAAATTTGGGGCAATATTTATGTTGTAGCCATACACAAAGTAAAGGTACTTGTTAATTAGAGATGCACACTAAAATATTTTGGGGATGAAAAAAAATTTTTTAAAGGAACTTAATGACTCAGTCAGGACTGGAAGCTGCTCTTATGATACCCAGTGCATGCTCTCTGCATTATAACCAAATTCAAAGGATATACAAATAGTAAACTTTCTTTAAGTTCTTGAAAAAAAACAATGCCAACCATCATTTGTGTCCTCTCTTCCCTTCCCTTCCATTAATAAGAAACAACATATGTTTGAATACCACAGATAAGCCACATTTTCTCCATCTGGAAACAAAAAACCAAAAACATGGAAACAAGATTACCCAATAACCTCAAAGATTTTGGTAGTTACTGTGGGGTTTTGTGCATTAAATTAGCTCACCTTTTGGGTGTGAAATGAGGAGAAAGAAGCTCCCTACACCAAATATCTCATGAGATCCCAAGAGATGCTGAGAGTGCTTCAAATTCCTATGTACATGTGCCATTTAGAAGAAATAATGCACTGAGCCACATACACCTGAGGTGCTTTGTCAGATAACATTTAGTCTGTAAGCCAGATCCTAAGAGATGGAACATGGGACAGCTAAGAGTCAATGAAAGTGAAGGGGGATACAATGAGGGTAATTAATTACTAGAAACATAAAAGGAATGATTATCTGGAAAAGAAAGTTTAGAATGGAAATGGGGCATCAAAAAACACGGTGCGGGGGAGACAAAAGAACATCATCAACACATTTTCCAAGTCTCAATTTAGCCCAGGGTTGTTCAAAAAAATTTTTTTCAAGTGTGACAAAAGTGAGAATGTACAAAAAATATGGAAGCATAACATTAGGGCAGAAAAAAAGAAAAGATGGTCCTCTTCATTGCAGCATTATTTACAATAGCCAAGACATAGAAACAACCTAATCGGGCAACTGGGTGGCTCAGTTGGTTGGGCGACTGCCTTTGGCTCAGGTCATGATCCTGGAGTCCCAGGATCGAGTCCCACATTGGGCTCCCTGCTCAGCGGGGAGTCTGCTTCTCCTTCTGACCCCCCCCCTTCATGCTCTCTCTCTCTCTCTCTCATTCTCTCTCAAATGAATAAATAAAAATCTTTAAAAAAAAAAAAGAAACAACCTAATCGTCCACCAGCGGATGAATGGATAAAGAAAATGTGAAGATATACATACATACAATGCAATACTACTCAGCCAATTTTAAAAATTCTGCCATTTGCAGTGGCATGGATGGACCTTGGGGGCATTACACCAAGTGAAATAAGTCGGAGAGCGAGACTTACTTACAGCTGGAATCTGAAGAAACTCTACTCATAGATAACAGAGAACAGATTAGTCGTTGCGAGAGTTGGGCATGGGGAGTGGGTGAAATGGGTGAAGCGGGTCAAAAGGTACGGACTTCCAGTCATAAGATAAATAAGTTCTGGGGATGTCAAATACAGCATGTAATATACATCAAATATACTGGATCATATATTTGAAAGTTACCATGAGAGTAAATCTTAAAAGTTCTCATCACAAGAAAAAAAAAGGTGATGGAAGTTAACTAAATTTATTGTGGTGATTATTTCACAATATATACATATATCCAATCATGTTGTACATCTGTAGCTAATACAATGTTATATGTTAACTATATCTCAATTTAAAAAAAAAAAAAAAGAGCTGATCCTCAAAGTCCCATCTTGACCTCCCATCTTTAATGAACAGCATGAGAGAAGGACATGCCAGGATTAAGGATGACGGTGAGCCAAGAACCCACTATCAGATGGGCCCCAAGTATATTAACTAGAAACAATGACAGCATGTAATCTCCAGTTAGGTCTCAGTAGGCTATACTTTACTCACTATGAGGATTCTCTATCAAAATAAATACATAAGCAGAAGTAACAAAACCAAACAACAACAAAAATACCCCGGCAGAAAAAAGCACAGCATAGCACAAAATTAACAAGGGCAGTGTGGAAAGAGACAACGTTGTGAAATGTTGTTTTGTAATACATTTGGAACCTCTGGAGTGTTTGACAGGTCATGACATGGAACACTGACCTCCAGATTGAAACAGAAGCACCATCTTCTTTTCTCCCCCCTAAACTAGTCATTTCTTCTAACTGTGAAGGTTGAGAGAGGGAGTGAGGAGAAGAAAAAGAGGGGGAGAAAAAGGAAGCTCATTTGGCAAGTTTCTCTTAGTTCCTGTCCTCAAAATGAAGTTGGTAACATTTCCTGCCTTTTTTGCATTTTTTGAGTGGTCAAGAGTAACTTTGTTTCCTGCTTTTCCAGAACAGCAAATACAGCTTTCTTTGTCCTTTGTATGTTTTTTTAGTATGTATATATGTTTATATATTGAGATACTTCTGATACCATAAAATTTGCCTTTTTTAATAAAAAGTATGCAATTCAGGGGTTTTTAGTATAATTTTAAATTTGTAAAACCATCACCAGTATACAATTCCAGAATATTTTCATCACCCCAAAAAGAAACCCTGTAGCCATGAGCAGTCACTCTCCATCCTGACCTTCTGCCCCACCCCAAAAGCCTATGGCAAATAATAATTTGTCTCTATGGATTTGCCTGTCCTGGAGATTTCATATAAATGGAATCACAATGTATCACCTTTGGTGTCTGGTTTCTTTCATTTAGCATAATATTTTCAAGGTTCATCGTATTACATCATGTATGAGTACTTCATTCCTTTTTTGGGCTGAATAACGTTCCATCGTATAGACAAACGATGTTTTGTTTATCCATTCATCAGCTGATGGACATTTTTAATGGATTCACTTTTTAATGGATTCACTCTTTTGATGGATTCCACTTTTTTGATGCATTGTTTCCACTTTTTTGGCTACTGTAAATAATGCAGCTATGAATACTCATGTACAAGTTTTTGTGCGGATGTATGGTTTCAATTCTCTTGGGTATATACCAAGCAATAGAACTGTTGGGTCATATGGTAACTCTATGTTTAACTTTTTGAGGAACTGCCAGACTGTTTTCCAAAGCAGCTGCACCATTTTACACTCCCACTACAATGTATGAGGGTTCTAATTTCTCCACGTCCCCACCAACACTCGTTATTGTCCATCTTTTTGACAATGTACATTCCTGTGAGTGTGGAGTGGTATCTCATTGTGGTTTTGATTTGTATTTCCTTAAAGACAAAGCCTCTTTTCTTTTCTTTTTTTTTTTAAAGATTTTATTTATTTATTTGAGAGAGAGAATGAGATAGAGAGAGCATGAGAAGGGGGAGGGTCAGAGGGAGAAGCAGACCCCCTGCCGAGCAGGGAGCCCGATGCGGGACTCGATCCCGGGACTCTAGGATCATGACCTGAGCCGAAGGCAGTCGCTTAACCGACTGAGCCACCCAGGCGCCCGACAAAGCCTCTTTTCATGTGTTCATTGGCCCTTTATATATCTGCTTGGGAGAAATGTCTGTTCAAATCTTTTCGTTTTTAATTGGGTTATCTTTTAATTATTGAGTTATAACAGTTCTTTATGTATTCTGGATATGTGTCTTTTTTCAGATATACGATTTACAAATATTTTCTCACATCCTTAGGGTTGTCTTTTCACTTTCTTGAGAATGTCCCTTAAAGTACCAATTTTGGCGGCGCCTGGGTGGGTCAGTCGTTAAGCGTCTGCCTTCGGCTCAGGTCATGATCCCAGGGTCCTGGGATCGAGCCCCACATCGGGCTCCCTGCTCGGCGGGAAGCCTGCTTCTCCCTCTCCACTCCCCCTGCTTGTGTTCCCTCTCTCACTGTGTCTCTCTCTGTCAAATAAATAAATAAAATATTTATTTTATAAATAAATAAATAAAATTTAATTTATAAATAAATAAAATTTATTTTATAAATAAATAAAATTTATTTTATAAATAAATAAATAAAATTTATTTTATAAATAAATAAATAAAATTTATTTATAAATAAATAAATAAAATTTATTTATAAATAAATAAATAAAATTTATTTTATAAATAAATAAATAAATAAATATTTTATTTATTTATTTGACAGAGAGAGACACAGCGAGAGAGGGAACACAAGCAGGGGGAGTGGGAGAGGGAGAAGCAGGCTTCCTGCTGAGCAGGGAGCCCGATGCGGGGCTCGATCCCAGGACCCTGGGATCATGACCTCAGCCGAAGGCAGACACTTAACGACTGACCCACCCAGGCGCCCCTAAAGTACAAATTTTGATAAAGTCTAATTTACTGTGTTGTTGTTGTTGCTTGTGCTTTTGGTGTCCTATATTAAGCAACCACCTAATCCAAGGTAACAAAGATTCATGCCTGTTTACTTCTAACAGATCTATAACTTTAGCTCTTACATTTAAGTCTTTGATCTGTTTCAAGTTAATATCTTTACATGATATGAGGCAGGAGTCCTTCATTCATTTGGCAGCTTTTTGTCTGTGACACTTTCAGTCTGTTTTAAAGTCTACAGCCCTCACATCATTACCCCAGGACAAGTCACAACTTCAAGGTAAGAGAAGCAAGTATGTTTTTAACAAAATGAAATTGCTAGGGAGGCGGTACACAGGACGGTGGTGAACAGCACACATTCTGAAGCCAGATTCTGTCTTGATACTACTACTCATAAGTTGTGGGTCTTTGAGTTGAGTTATTCTCTTCTCTGTACTCAGATCCTCCTCATCTTAAAATGAGGAGAGGAAAAAACAGAGTGTCTTCAGAGAACGGTAAGAATTACAACTTAATACAGGCAAAATACTCAGAACAGTTCAAGGCCCATTGTGAGCATCAACACATGTAGCTATTATTATCGGGGAAGATCTAATTATATTAATCCCAGGGCTACAGTGTCCAAAGAAATATAGGTCTCAAGATAAAAGCAGAACAGAGCCTGGATGGGTGTGAGGCTTCCATGACAAAATCTCGGCTTCTCCCAGGTGGTGTCCTTGAATCTCAGAGCCTCCAGCTAATGTCACCTTTGCCCTGTGTACAGTTTTTGTTTTCCACAGATTTGCAAGTTTGCCTAAGACAAATTCAAAACAGGCGCCAAATTTTCCATGCCAAAAAAAAAAAAAAGGCTTGAATTTACTGAAGTAATGCTCTACTCTGTTAGAATCAAAGCTACTTTATAAGGGCCGAGTATTCTTTCTCTATAGTGTTTTTGTTTCCAGGTCATTTTAGCAACAGTGTTAGAAATACTCTGTAACCCTAGAGTCAGAGGGCAGGGTTAATGCCCTCAATCTCGATTCTTTCAGGAATTTCCTACACATCTCAGAAATAATAGGAGACACCAATCAATCCATGTAAACCCATGTCATAAACAACTCTAAGTATTTCTTCTAAGGGCTGTCTTTTTTACCATCAATCCCTAATTATCCAGGTTTGGACAAGTTTCCATTCTAAGGTGATTTCCCATCTGGAACATTTTCCTTCCTCTCTTCCCAACCATCCCATCAGTCAGTGTGTGTTTAGCAACTGAAAATTACTTTTAATATTAGTATTTGCAAAATATAATTAAATAGGAAACCTTCTGGGATCAGATCATGTACTGGGTATTGCTGAGTTCGGATGATGTTATAACAAACTTCGGGATGTTCCCTCTTCACTTATAAGGTATGCTACTCTGATTCGACACTGTCGCTTTGGCTTAAAACAGTTCTCAGAATTCCTTTTAAGAATCCCTCTCACTCTGCTGGTCATCTATGTGCACACACCTCAATATTTTATACCTTTTTTAAAAACCAAAATTGGGCTCCTTCAGCTTGTGCATGAGCTTGGTCTACCCTCAAGAGGGGGGGCAACCCTTGTGCAGGTCCAGGGCACTCATTCATTTCCTCCATGGACACCCCCTTGTGAGTCATTTGAGTTCAAACAGAGCTGTGTCTGTAGGCCTCATTTCATCCCAGATCCCAAGCTGAGAGCAAAGCAGCCTGAGCTCCACCCTCGGGACATTCCTCACTCAAAAAAACACATCTCCCTTGTCCAAACTGAATTCAGGAAGCTAATAAAAGAGGAGAATCCCTGGGTGAGGTGAGGCCACAGGGCCTCTGCCAACAGGACAGCTCATCCTCCCCAACCTCCCTAAACCCCTTTCTCTGGTGTTTTCTCATCCTTAACCTCTCAAAGGGCTGTTTTAAGATCTAATTTTTCCACCCTCCATTAACCCACACCCTAGTTACAGCGTCCATGGAGAAGGAGAGAGAGGGGAAAAAACCGGCAATGATTCTTGGCATAATAATACTTGACAAAATGAGGCACTGAGAAGTTATTTCTCAGGCCAGGTGAGGCTACCTGCCTTCAGCCTCCTACAGCTACAAGAAATGAGCCTAAAGAGCCAAAAAATTTACACCACAAAGGGCTTCTCCACTAAGGAAAAGGAAGGACTCCAACTGACATAGAGATCGTACCTGCCGGGCTATTCACCTGGCCTGAGACACCATGGCAAACCCTTCTGAGGGCAAAGCAGAGTTCTTTTCTTTTTTTTTTAATTTTTTATTCTTATGTTAATCCCCATACATTACATCATTAGTTTTAGATGAAGTGTTCCATGATTCATTGTTTGTGCATAACACCCAGTGCTCCATGCAGAATGTGCCCTCCTCAATACCCACCACCAGGCTAACCCATCCTCCCACCCCCCTCCCCTCTAGAACCCTCAGTTTGTTTTTCAGAGTCCATCGTCTCTCATGGCTCGTCTCCCCCTCCGATTTCCCCCCTTCATTCTTCCCCTCCTGCTATCTTCTTCTTTTCTTTTTTTTTCTTATTCTTAACATATAATGTATTACTTGTTTCATAGGTATAGATCTGTGATTCAACAGTCTTGCACAATTCACAGTGCTCACCATAGCACATACCCTCCCCAGTGTCTATCACCCAGCCACCCCATCCCTCCCATCCCCGACCACTCCAGCAACCCTCAGTTTGTTTCCTGAGATTAAGAATTCCTCCTATCAGTGAGGTCATATGATACATGTCTTTCTCTGATTGACTTATTTCGCTCAGCATAACACCCTCCAGTTCCATCCACGTCGTGTGAAGCAGAGTTCTTGATGGGTCTGCACAATGAGGGCTTCTGTGCAAGTGGTAGCCCAAACCCCTGTTTGCCTAGGATGGTCTTGGTTTCAGCACTGACAGTCCTGTGTCCTCAGGGCCCACTCTACCCCCATCAGCTCTCGGCAGTTGGCCAGTTCTTTCTTCCCAACAGATGTAACCTCTTGCTTGTAAAACAGGAGATAATTAGAAGACTTATCTCAGAAGGTTGTTAGAATTCAATGAAACAATTTTTTCAAAGTATCTGGCATCTAGTACTTCACAAATAATTATTATTTGCGTTACAAGAGTATGCAGATAGTAAACATCCGTCCAAACAACTTTGCTGTTTTCAACTACACAAAACTGTCCTTATGTGCTTAGTCTTCATGCTTAATTATTCATATAGGCTTGGTGTTCATTTACAACTCAACAAAATGAGGGGGAAAACTAGTTCAGTTTACCAAATGATCCTGTATAGTGTCTGAGTGCACCATGACTATTGCTGCTAATTTCCCCCTGGCTTTTCAGCCTTTGAAATCCGTTCAAAAGTATGGTCACAGAAGCTGCTGCCTAGTTGGCCACCTCCTGGATGTGGCACCGCCTAAGCAAAAGCATGAATGAGTATGTGGAGAGCAGCTGAGCATGGTGGGAATGATACAATGGGTACTGGGATTTCTAGTGGTCAGTAGTCAGCTCTTCTTTGCCAGGCCCCCCTGCCTACAGGGTAGTCATGACTATACCAGAAAGGGAAGGTTGGAAGGAGCATCAAACTGGCTTCTTGCAACAGTAGAAGCTGAGACAGTCCTGCATCCCTGGGACAATTGATGGCACTGTCCCAACTCACACTAAACACCTACAATATGTGTCATTTTCTGCTTGGCATTTCCAAGACCAAGAAGAGAAGGACACATACAAGAAATGACCCTCTACGGTAGGGAGAGTTGATGGCCTTTGGGTTCCTAACAAGCTAAACATGTGGTGACCCAGAACATAAAATTGAACGGCTCCTCCAGGAGACAAAGAGATCTTTAAAATAAATGGGCTGGGCGCCTGGCTGGCTCAGTTGGTTAAGCGACTGCCTTCGGCTCAGGTCATGATCCTGGAGTCCCTGGATCGAGTCCCGCATCGGGCTCCCTGCTCGGCAGGGAGTCTGCTTCTCCCTCTGGCCCTCCCCCCTCTCATGTGCTCTCTCTCATTCTCTCTCTCAAATAAATAAATAAAATCTTTAAAAAAAAAAATAAAATAAATGGGCCGTCAAGTATGCCTTTACCATGATTACAAGGTTTACCAAAAAAAAAAAAAAGAAAAACCATAGTGAATATAAGCAATGCATAGATTATAGAAAAACCAAAAGAGGGCTCAGGATTCAACAGGATGTCAGAGGAGGAGATGAGGCAGACCAGAGGCAACTACAGATGACGACAAAAACACAAGGATGACAAGTTAGAGAATCGGAAAAGGTAATAATGGGACAGAATTCTTGCCAAGAAAACAGTGACCACTATTATCCCAAACACTGTAAGTAAGCAAAATGAAATTAAATTACCAAAAGTAAATAGCACTCATAATAAATAGTAGCTGTTATCCGTGACTTCATGATAGTCTTATACAGGATTTATTCCTACTTGAGTATATTCAACTGTGATTAAGCCTTCAAGTCTGTTCAAAAGCGAGCCAATCACAAAATTCAAAGGAGAACACACTTTGTTTTCTCTAGTTACAATACATACACAGAGTTCTCAGATCTTAGGAACAGTGGCTTGCGTAGGAATTCTCATCATCAAGTTACATTGCACTAGTGGAACTCTTTCTGGGAATCTAAGCCAAGCTCTCAAGGCTATAATTCAAAGTAACATGGAGAAATTAGAGAAAGACATTTTCATTAACGTGAAGCTTTAGACTTGTGGCCAAAGATTTGAATAGAAATGCAAAATACAATCAGACGGAATAAAATGACTATTTAATGTTGCCAAGAGCTGAAGAAATGCAAAATGTAATCAAGCAGGGGAGGAAACCAGTTGCAACATATGTCTACCTAAATCAGATGAAAGAAGGACATAAGGATATCAACCCAGGAGATCAAGGTTGAAAATCCATCACATCTGAAGGGTGTAGACTGCTCTTTGTTGTCATAGCAACCATAAAGGGCTTAGCCTCCTGTTGTCATAGTGATTATAAAATGGACTTACTGGCAGTTCAAAAAGAACCTGGACATATGCCTCCGCAACCCCAAATCTCTGCCAGATAAACAACTGTAGGGTGGCCCAGTCACCTCAACAGTTAGCACGGCCACCTCAGCCTACCTCATATACCTCTTTTTCCCACAGTGAGCATGTGCCTTGGATAAGATTTGGAATAAAATATAGAGATACCAAAGTTAATGAAAGTCATAGTATTAATAGTCTTGTGTTAAGTTCAGAATAATCTTTATACATTAGGTATTAAGCTGTAATGGAATGTTTGAGAATCTGACATCTTTGAGAATGTGCCAAGTTGTAATAGATTTTAGACTTGTCATTGACTAAAAGGTGAAAATACGGGTGTTCTCAAATGATATTAGAATGGTAAGGAGAATGAGAAATTCTCTGTATTTATAAGTTTAACTTCTGAATTTATAAGATTTAAGAAATTAAGGTATTTTTTCCTAAGAACTTTCGGTTTGTGTTAATAGGCATCTGAAGTGACTAAAAAGAAGATCAGATATATTAATTCACAAATGCTAATTTAAATATTGAAGGAAATGTGAATTCACTCATAAGCTAAATGAATTAATGGGAAGTTAGCCCATCCAACTTGAATTTATTCACCATTATTTAAAGCAAACACCCAAAAACTGTTCTTATTTTATATATGACTTACAAGATTCATATATAGACCTGATTCAGATTTTAGTGAATAAACAAGTATTTTAAGTAAAATAAAAGCAAATAACAAGTATTTTAAGTAAAATAAAAGCATAAAATAAAAATAAAAATAAGTCTATTTTTTTCTTTAGTAAATGAATATTATTTAAAATTAAAAATAATTAAATTAATATTAATTAAAATTAATATTCATTTAAAAGTAATACTAATTTTGGTTCTGCCAAAAATGCATAACCGAATCTAATCATAGGAGATATGAAATGTAAAATAAGGGGCATTACTACAAAAAAAGAAAGAAGAAAAGTCCTCAAAAATGTCACTTTCACACACACACACAACACACACACACACACACACAAAGGAAGAAGAATTATTCCAAATTAAAGAAGACCAAAGGGACCTGACAGTTCAATAAAGTGCATGATCTGGGATTGTCTTTCACTAAAGATGACATTATTGTTTAAACTGGGAAAATCTGAATCAGGTCTGTAGATTAGATAGTACTATGGTATTAATGTTAATTTCCCAATTTTGAAAATGGGAGGGTATTTATGTAAGAGAATCCCTTTGTTTTCAGGAAACACACAGTTAAGTATTTAGGCACAAAGAGACATTGTGTCTACACTTATCTCAGTGGTTCAGGGAGAAAAGAAAAAGAGAAACAGAGAAAAACAAATGTATCAAAATGTCATTTGGAGAATCCTGGTGAAATGTATACAGGAATTCTTTGCAAAAGTGGTGCAACTGTTCTATGCATCCAGTATTATGTCAAAACGAAAGTTCAAGAAAAACTAATATTAAAGTAACAGTTCAAAAAAAACACCACCCTCGAACATCAAAAATCACCCACTGACCGAGAAGCACAAAAAGATGATTAAAAGCAGGAAAAATAAATCTCAGAGAGCAGAGGAGGACTGAATCAAATGGACAAGAGGAAACCTTCCCGTTCTTAGGAAAAGTCTGAAAATTAAAGAAAAGATGACTTAAAGGATATTAAGCTTTCCTCTACCTTGAACCCAAAGTCAGTTCAGATGACAGCTCTGACACCCAGAGTGTCCAATGCCCACTGCAAATGCCTGCCCCAAAGTCTCACCAAGCAAAGGAGCTGATATTCGGGATCATTACCCCCGGCCTCCCTGCCCCCTTCCACATAACCCATCTTCTGGAAAATCTCTCTCTCTCTTTTTTTTTTTTTTAAAGATTGTATTTATTTATTTGACAGAGACAGAGATAACGAGAGCAGGAACACAAGCAGGGAGAGTGGGAGAGGGAGAAGCAGGCTTCCCGCTGAGCAGGGAGCCCAATGTGGGACTCGATCCCAGGACCCTGGGATCATGATCTGAGCCGAAGGCAGACGCTTAACGACTGAGCCACCCAGGCGCCCTGGAAAATCTCTCTCTTGATCTAAAACCAAATGCTTCTAGGTAGAAGGCAGTTCCCACCCCTGGTATCCACATCTCAATCCCAGCCAGGATGGCACTAAGGAGTTGTGAATCACTCTTTGTAACAGGACAAAAGAGCTTATTCAGTAGGGAAACTTGTAGGAATAGCAATTCTCTTAGCTTTCTCCTTGGTAACATAACCCATCATTCCTAAGCATTCCCTGTGGGTGGTGCTCCCAATACACAGATACCTGACTTCAAATGTACCCAGCCCTACCCTGAGACCATGACCAGGCAAACCAACCAAATACGGCTTCAACCCGGGTTACACCAGCCCTATCTATTAGCATGACCTGAGCCACCCTGCACTCTGTAACCCTGCAGATTCCCGCTCACCTTACTCTGAGGGCATGCTGCAGGACAACAGACTGCCCGACCTCTCACTCCAGGGGAAATCTGCTCAGCCAAGGGGCAGAACAGAGCACTCACTACAGAAGAGAAAACAGGAATTAACAGCAGCCTGTGAAACAGAAACTAAAACAGACAAACACATTTTCTAACAGGATCAGTTATCAAAAATCAAAATTGAACGTGTAAGGAACTTGTGGTATCCCCTTCTCTAAATTCTTTAAAGTCAGGGGAGAATTGTTTCACTCTGAATACTTCAAATATTCTCATGTCTGAAACCAGGAGACACACTATACAACCCTGAAGTGGTTATACGTTGATGAATGTGAGACTAAGGTTGTGTGTGTGTTTGTGTGTGTGTGCACACGTATGTGTGAGACTGAAGCATAGAAAATATAACAATTACCTTAACCTTGTGTTAATTCAGTAAGTGTTGACTAAGCACATGATATATGCATAATGGTTGCTGAGAAATGAGAAAGGAGGGGCTTTCAAAACCATGCAGACATGGAGGTTAAAATTCAAACACGAGAAGTGCTTTATTAAATACTTAGTACAACAATTTGATGAAATAAATACAATCAGCCTCATTTTTAAGGTAAGAAATCTGGTGGGGAAACTAGGCAAATGTCAGAAAGATGTTAAATGGCACAACCAGAAGTCCTAATAAAATAGAAGAGTCCCTAATACTAGTCCTTAATCTGGAAGACTCTCCCTAAGTCTGGAAGACTTACTTTTTTTTTTTTAAAGATTTTATTTATTTATTTGAGAGAGAAAGAATGAGAGACAGAGAGCAGGAGAGGGGGGAGGGTCAGAGGGAGAAGCAGACTCCCTGCCGAGCAGGGAGCCCGACGCGGGACTCGATCCCGGGACTCCAGGATCATGACCTGAGCCGAAGGCAGACGCTTAACCATCTGAGCCACCCAGGCACCCTCACTTTTTTTTTTTTAAGATTTATTTATTTTTATTTGAGAGAGAGAAAGAAAGAGTGTGAGTGGGGGCGGAGCAAGGGGAGAGGGAGAGAGAGAATCTCAAGCAGACTCACTGCTGAGTGCAGAGCTCACCGAGGGGCTGGATCATACGACCTACGACTGTGAGATCATGACCTGAGGGGAAACCAAGAGTCAGATGCTTAACCGACTGAGCCACCCAGGTGCCCCAACTGGGTCATCTTTTAAACAAACCACCCCACTTCCCAAAATCTTGGCTTCCCTACCTGTTTGATAAGTGAATTAAACCAGATGGCCCCTAAAGTTGCTTCCAGCCTTGAAAAAAAAAAAATCTAGAATTTCCATCCTAGGATTTAGCCCCATTGAACATATACAACAAGCCAGATCAGGATAAGGACGAAAAGAAAGCCTAAAATAAGGCCATCTCAGAAAAACTTTATATCATAGTTTACTCTTTTACGCAGAAAAGGAAATGGTAACTATTCAATGAGAAAAAAAGTTACGATTATTCAAAGGAGGCACTGTAGAAAACTCAAATAAGAAGAGGATCTTTGTTCTGTTTCTCTTGTGATTATTAAGAATAGGAACATTCTCTGGTCTCCCCAGCACAGAGGCAGCTGCAACAGTTACATATGCTCTGCAAGGAGGGAAGGCCGCCCCCTACAGAGGCTGTCCCTCTCGCTCCTTTGCCTTTGGTCCCACCCCCTAAGGAACAAAGCCAGGGTCATCAGCCCTCCATCCTTCCACCCTTCAGTTACCTTTTCTTTTTCCCAGGATTAGGTAGCTCCTGCAGGATGGGCTGAAAGAGCCATAGGCGTTTGGAGAAGCTTGTGTTCAGTCCTGGCTCCCTTCGGTAACCCAATGCCCTCCCTCTTGCTGCTTCCAGCCATCCAACTGCCCCACTGAGGTAACCCACCCTCCCTGGCCTGCTGAGCCTCCCAAATAATCCTTTGTGCTCAAATAAAAGCAGAATGGACTAGGAGAAGCCTGGTTTCTAATCAAGTCCCATCATATTTAACTTCATATGTGTCTTACTCCTCTGTGATATATACAGCACTTAACTTTGCCCCTGTCATCTCAATGGAAAAGTAAGTAAAATCAGATAGGTTTTAAATATATAAAACACCCTTTCAAATTACTAAGCAAAAGATACATCTCCCAGTAGATAAAGAAGGCGTTAAAACGACTAATCACAGAAGTAAAAATGGCCAACAAAGATGAAAAGATGCTCCTTAATATATCAAGGAACTGAAAATAACACAACCATTAGATATTTTTCATCCAACAGATCGGTAAAACTTAAAAGAGCGTATTAGCAAGGGTATGGGAAAATGGGTATTACAGATATTCCAGGCAGGAAGGTTGTCATTGCCTTTCAGACGGAATTTGGTAGTATCCAACAAAATATTAAATATGCCTGCTTTTGATCTGGCAACATCTCTTACGATACTCTCCTAGAGAAATATTCTCACATATGCCAAAAATATACATCTAAAGATGTTCAGTGCAGCACTGTTCACTTAATTGGAAGATGGTTAAATGAATTATGGAACACCTAAACTATGGGATATTAAACGGACACTAAAAAGAATTGAGCAGATCTATTTATTTCCTCTGACATGGAATATATTGTGAAACTAGAACAGTGCCTGGCATATAGGAATCACTTAGTAAATATTTGCTGAATGAATGAATGTATATACACATGTCCTAGCACTTTCATACCCTGTCTCATCTAATTCTTATGGCAACCCTACCATATGAGCCAAGCAGATATTACTGTCCCCAGCATAAGGATGAAGAAATTAAAGTTCAAGGTGGTTATGACTTACCCAAGATCATAAACCTAAGGTATTATTGGTCAGCACTCTTTCGTGGCTGAGGGTCACTCTGCTTTGCAGTGAGGCCAACCTGTAAGCAAACCCCAAAGAGGAGCGCCAAGTTTATAGGCAACTGGAGGGTCACTCAGTAATTGCTTGTTGACTGGGGGACAGACTGATTCCTCTTTTACCACAAAGCCTCCCACTAGGTGAGGCTTGGCTCTCTGCACCTCTACTGGGGCCCATTGGGCATCTAACAACAGGTCTAAAAGGAGGTCACTCAACCAGAGGTTGTCGTGGAAACCCCATCCTCCTCCCCTCGCCCCTGGAACAGAATGGAGTGGGAAGGGAAAGAGGAAATTTGTGAAGCGCCTGCAATGAGCCTTCCTTTACAAATCACCAAGAGGAAAAAAAAAAAAAAAGACACTGTGCACTGTTAAACAGAGTGCAGAACATGCCTTCATTGCTGCTTAATCTAGGTCAGTCATAGCTGCAGAGGCCGCTGAGCTCATGTGGGGCTCCCTCCGGTCATCCCTCTTACCAGCCACGTCAGATGGCGGGCGCCCGGGACCACGTGGCCATCGTGCCATGGCCGTGCGGGGGCCCTGCCTCCAACGGGCATCACCTGTTCACATGAGGACCATGCACGTCCGACGCGTGAGGAAAAACTACTAGCTGATTTGTAAAACACAAACTCTCTGTCCCAGATGAGCTAGAGGACAGCAAACACATTCAGAAATGTCAGGCACGGTGCTCTCGCTGAAATAGTCTTCTTTCACTTTTATTCACCCTACGCTGGCCTTATCAGAAAATGCTGAAAACGGGGCTGTGTTTGGGCATAGTTACCTTGGAACTTTCATCTTAATTACAGACGCTCTTAGCAACCGTTGCTTAGTAACAAACACATCTGAAATAGATTTGTTGACTTATTCTGAGAAACTCTGAAAAGACCTGAGTCTGATGGGAAAACAGCAATGGCCTGGGAAAGTAAAAAAATTTTTTAACTGAGAAAGTGGTAGCAAACTTAAAGTATTCCCTGATTCCAAAGATATTACTGAATGTCTATAGTAGTTTCATCATATTTTCCTTCATAATATTATACTTATATTTTTATATTACATTATATTTCATAATACTCTATTACCAATCTATTCTTTTCAGACCCACTTCAGGTGCAGCTGATTACCAAAGCTCTGTGAGATCAGCCTTGGACTTTTAGTCAAAGAAGGATCCCACACAGAAGAGCAAGGGCTTCTGGCCTTCCACAGCTCCTAAATATCCTCCATGGCATCATTTTGAGGCTGCTTCTGTTCAAGATTTTAGGAGGCGTCTGAGGTTTCTGGTGAGTTTTCAAGTCAGAAGGAAAAAGCAAGGGATGATTTCCCCCAATATTTCCAAGAATATTTCTTTAGCACCGGTTAATAAAAACTGTGATAAAAGCGGAAATGCTAATGCATTTTAGCACTAGGTCCTACACACATCTTCCCCAAAGCAAAGCCCCAGCCTCACGTACAATCCTCATTGAGCGTATGTGTCCTCTGCCACCTGGCAAGATCTCGCCATCTGCTGGCTACTCCCACCTCAGAGGCTGGATGTCTTCCCCACCCCACTGTGCTCTCAGGATCTTAGAAGAAGGGACCCTCACTGGCACAGGAAATCCATCCTCTTGGATCCTTCTGGCATTTTCCTCTGCCCCGGCTTCTGCTCCAGTTTCTTTTCTTCCTATTTTTGAAAAACTTCTCAGAAGAGGAGTCTCTCTCACTGGTGTTCCTTTCTCACCTCCCACTCAGTCCTCAACCCACAGCAATCCGACCTGACCTCATGCTCTGCTTTTCCAGTCGCCATTTCTGTTGTTTCTAGAAAGATGTTGATGAAGAGTGGTATAATTTTCAGAAATTTATTTTTCTGATACATGTCTGTCTCTGTATTTGCAAAAATGCTGCCAGACAGTAAACTATTGGTTCTACCACCACACTCCTCCCAGAGCCCAGCCTCATTTAGCTCTGGTGTGGACTACGACACTAGCCTCAGAACCTACGAGTCTCCTGATATACTTGAAGACTTCCCACACTGCCAAAATTTTCTTCCTAAACACTTCCTAATCTGACAATCTCTCGCCTCTGCTCAAAAACCTTCCTGGCACTCCATACCCTCAGGCAGCCTTCCTTCCCCATTCTTCCTACTGTTTAAGTCTACCCCACCCTAACCCATCTGCCCAGGGAGTCCTAAATTTGCCATGATCCAAGCCTACATCCCTGTGGTAAAAAGAATGAGCCGCCATGGAAGGAGGGAGGAGAGCATCCACTCAGCAGGCCCCTGCCCCAGACATTCTATCTGGTTTGCCCAGCACATCTCAGGTGGCTTCAAAAGTCTACTCCACTCATTTACGATGGCTGCCCGGCCCCCCGAGTCATTTGAATATGAGGCCATAGGCCTAAATCTTTGTACCAGCCTTCCTATGGCCACCCAAACTCAACTCATATATGGACTCCTTCACTGAACAAATATTTATCAGTGTGTCACACACTGTATGTAGGCAGAGATGACACCATCATAAAAAAAATAATAAGGAAACTCTCCCTTCTCTCATAGAGTTCATAAAATAAGGAATTATGCAAATAAGTATACCATAAGCGCTAAGAAGAAGAACTACATAAGGCTTCTAAGAGTTGACGGTAGAAAGAACTAGCCAAGTCAGGGAAGGCATCCCTGTTGAGAGCTGAGGGCTAAGCGAGGAAAAGTCATCAAGGAGGTGAAGTTTCATGGTGGGAGGTAGGGGAGAGGAAGGCGGTGCTCCAGGAAGAGGAGCAACATGTTCAAAAGTCCTGTTCCTTCTCAAATTCCTTCTCCAGTGTGCTCACCATTAGGGAGCCTCCCTACTAGGTTATGTTTTCTTTTGTAGCATATCATTATTGGCTTCTAAACTAAACAAAGACTCCCATTACAAAATCAGAGCAATCATTGTTTTTGAAAGACTGAGGCTGTGATGTTAACAACAACAACAAAAAAAACAACACAAACACCAGAGCTTAGGTTTTAAAACATATTTACAAAAATATTTTTCTCTATTTCAACACCCTCATTTATTCGCAGCGTGTACTTTTTTTAAACTAAGGATTTATAGCAGGGTATTGGAAGCATTCACTTCTCAACAACTTTGTGACAAATTCCACTCAGAACAGCTGCTACCATAAAATCTAATCTGCTACTTCCCCCAAAAAGTCACTTCAATGTAAAATAACTTTGCCTTCCTGCTAATATTTCACAACTAATTAAAACTGCGAAAGGATGGGCTGAGTCCCCCCAGACTGACTCCATCCACAAACCTGCACAACTACAGAATGTTGGGGGGGGGGAAGGAAACACTAAGTCATGAACACTGGAGAACATACAACATGTCTCCAAACATTTGCACTGCCAAGAAGCGAAACTAGCAAGGATGTTTGGCAAATATAAAAGTGAGATGTGAACACTTCAGAACAATTATCTGTGTAAATCTATTTCTGTATTTCAGACGTCCAAAAGACGGAGTCATTATCTGCTCCTAATTCACCTTTGTAGTAGCTACTGTTTGTACACCTTTTGTGCAAAAATCACAACCAAAGCCAAAAGACTGGCTAACTACCTTATGGCATTTATTATTAGCCGACAAAATGAAAACTTTCTTCAAATGTTTTCCTAGGTGCCTTAATTGTACAGGAAAATTAACAGGGAGTGGAACGGGGCCAACCTCTAGCTGCAGAACAAGGTTCTGTTGTCAAAACTCATTCACGCCAAGGTGGTGCTCTACGTTCAAAAGAGGTGACGGGAATGTTTCTTCAGCCAAGCCAAGAAAAATTAACGACCACCACTCAGAAATATACAGTCTGTTAGGGCAATGCCCTCAGTCCTGATCATCACAGAGGGGCAGGAAGGAGAGGATGGAATGAGGGAGGGCATGAGAAAGAAGGCGGCTGTCTGTCGGGAAATCCACAGGACTCAGTCGTTCTACAGGATTTTTTCCAAGTTCCCTCTAAAGCAATCAAGGCGTAAATGACATCCAGGAAGTAAAACCACGTGGACAATGTGTCCACCCTGCTTAAGTCAAAAGTGGTACCGAGTCAATGATGATGGCGAAATGGCCCTGCACTGCCCCCTTTCCTCAGACCCGGGATGAAACTCCCTCGAGGAGAGGGCCTCACGATTACTCGGGCTGCATTCTTATGACAAAATATAGTCTTGTTTTACACGAAAGGTGATAGCAGTACACCCTCCCCGTGACTGTCCCTTTGGCACACGCATGCACGCGCACACACACATGCACGCACACACACACACAGAAAGCTTTTTTTTGGCCTACTAGTAGGTAAACTCTTTTCACAGCAGCCAGAGTAATCCTGTTAAAAACAAGTCACATGCCATGTCACTCCTGTGCTCAACACCCCCCGGCAGCACCCTCTCACTCACAGCTACCCCAACTCCACAGTTGCTATAATGGTCTACAAGGCCCTTCACAGCCCCCATCTCCACTGCCCCCCCACCCCAGCTGGCTGCCCTCCAGCTCATCTACCACTCTCCTCTGCCCACACTCCCCACCGGTTCCCTGACTGGCCTGCCTCTCCTACATCCCCAGGTTCTCTGTGTGTCCTTCCTATTGCCTTGGTCTGGGTCTCCACAGAGCTCACTCCCTCACCTCCCCCAGGTTTTGTTCAAATATAAGAACTCCATTTCCCTTACCAGCTTTTTCTAAGTTGCAAGACACCCTCCAACCCCCGCCTGACCCAAGGACACTCTATCTCCCTTCCTTGCTTGATTTTTCACTAGAGTATTTATCACTTTCCAATATATTACTTAGGGTTCTGTTGTGTATATTGTCTGCTTCTTCCCTCTAAAATGGAAACTCCATGAGGGCAGGGATTTTTGTCCGCTTTGTTCACTGCTGTATTCCCAAATATTTAGGACACTGTCTGGTCTAGTAGATGTTCAATCAATATTAATGAATGAGTGGATTCCACCATTCAGTGAATAAAAGAAGAAGGGACTGAAATTCTACCATTCAAGGAAGGGGACAGTAAAGTGAGCCCTACTGGACTTGAGAAGAATGCGGGCAGAATCAAGCCCAATTTTACTCCCAACCACTTAGCTTCCAAGGAGCCTGGGATCACAAGATAGTCCAATCCAGGATGGACCTTCCTTCATGTTCTCCATCTGGCCATCCCCTTGTCCCCAGTACTAAGCTTCTGGTTATAAACTAAGCTTCTGGTTATGACTCCAGTGTCATACTGAAAATCCAAAAAAATCCACTAATCCTATGAACTCCCTTGGCACCCAATGAGCATTGACTGACCTACCTCCATTCCCCAAACCACACAATGCCCCCAGGCCACACCTCACAACATAGGCTACAAGGACAGAGGGATCCACAGTCAACAAACATCCACCATTAATCCAGAACAGAAAAAGCCAAAAAAGAAAAAAAAAAAAGTATCATTCTATCTAAACACTTAACTAGCCTAGCCAAGTGTGGATCAGGTAACATACTTGTTTCCAGGCGTAAATTCTGCTCTGAACTCACGAACCTCAGAACAGTAATTTAACTTCCTGTTTGGAGAAAATATAAAGATAGATGCATCAAGTTCTAGTCCAGCATGCCAATAACCACAAATCTTTTCCTATGTATTCTGCTAAAGTAAAACATGACTTTGGGAGGGAAAAAAAAAAAAAAACCCTGTATCCATTTCCTTGTTTGTAGCAATATGAATACTAGAATAACCAGCAGAAAAGCACCACCACCCTATGTACTTAGAACCAAAGTCTGGGTCTCCCTGGTTTCAACCTCTCTTTCCAGCCTTTGTGGATTTTCTGTAGCCTCGAATCCCAGATCTCCAGTCTGCTAGTCCCGAATTGTTTACCCCACACCATGCATCTTCTTGCTCAGAAATGTGCAGTGACAATGGGTCAGGCACTTCGCATGCACTATCTCATGTGACCCTCTCAACAACCTCAGGGGGCATCCTCATCTTACAGATTAGGAAACTAAGGCTGGAGACACGAAGTGATTTTCCAAGTGGGGTCCAATGCTCAAACTGAAATGTCTAACTTCAAAGCTTGGGCTCCTAATGACTACGCAATACAGCAAGGTTACAGAGGCTAATGTATTACCAGTTAACTTCTTGAAATAAGTATACACAGAAATAAAATGTCTTTACAGCATAAAAGTAAAATGCAGGGCTGCATTTGTATCTGTTAAATGATGCATAATGTAATAAGGCCACATAAAATGGAGCAGGCAAAATAGGAAATTCATAATGAGCCTACACATGAATGTATGTTTTTTGGAAATGCTTCACCTTCTTCAGAGTTTTTGAGAAATGTCTACTAAACATTGACTTAATGATGAAGAGAACAGTTCCCCAGTTCAGAAGGCCTTACATTAATACTACACAGAAAATAAATATTCTTTAAAGCAAGCACTAAAGTCAAATTTAGAAAGTGAGTCCTAATATAAATGAGCTGTAACACTAAATTTTCCCCTCTGTCTTCTGCACTCATGGGCTTCCACAGCACCTGTGTGTTTAGAGACTCACAATATAAAAGAATATGAAAGAAAAAAGCACAACTCTCAACATTATTCGAAATGTTAAAGAGACAATGTATGTTCATCTTCCTCAACAACATCATACGACAAATCTTCACAGCTAAGAGTCTCTTTAATAGGTTCACCATAAGGAATTCTGAAAATGCATTCCAACTTGAAAAATATACACAAGAACTTCTGAAATCTTGAGGACTGTGCCTGTAAAACTTTAACTGTTTGGCTTTAAAATTCACACCCAAAACCCAGGTAATCACTGCATTGCTCAAGCTCAAACAATGGCTACCTCTGAAAAGTGGACAGCAGGCTGGGTACAGCACTGCCCAGTTCTGGAAAGGAGAAAACAGACTGAGCGCACCTTGGAAAGGCAGCATTGGGGTCCCTTACTGCTCCCACATAGAGGGCTGTGCCCTGCTCTTTATAAACACTCATTTTCTCTTCTTTTCACACTCAGTGCCCATGCAGAGATTAAGCCCCATGGCATGATGAGGACAGAGGTGGAGTGGGCCCAGCCACCAGCCTTTGCTGTCTCTCAAAAGCCAGACAGGTAACTGCACTACAGTTTCACGCAGAAATCCCAGAAATTCTATTTGAGGACAAAGGTTTTTAGAGAGGTTAAGAATGTCCATCATACCACAAGGCTGAATTTCCAGCCACTCAAGTGGTAAAAACAGAAAGGACCAGTAGAAACTATAGGAAAAAAAAATCTAGAGTCATTCATTTATTTGGGGGGCTGGGAAGGAGTGAGGGTTATCATAGTATAACTGGGGAGAAGTAGTTTTGTCCTTTTTTTAAGGTCCAAAGAGATCTCCATCTGGCATCCTGTCAATAGCGTTATAAGCACCATGCAAAAAGCAATCATGTATAAGTGAACAAAGTGTTATCACAAAATTAATTCAAGACAGAAACATCATAGTACTTGGAGGCATTCAAAGTTAAGATCTGATTATAAGGAGGAAAAAGGAGGCATATGTTCGGGATCTGTTTTCAAAGTCAGGGGCAGGAGCACAAGGGTGGAGGAGAAACACAATTTTTCAAAGTATGCGTGAACCCAATGGGTGGGTAAGATTTCTATCTGGTATTAAAGTTCACCTGAGAGAATAGGCTAACCGGAGAATGTGTCCACTGAAAACAAACCAGGACCAACACAAGCCTTATCACAGGATCCACCTGCACCGTTAGCACGTACCATTTCTTTCAGCAGCCTAACACTTCCATATAAATGCCAGTGTCGCAGAAGTAAGTCTACCCAACTAACTCTTGAGACACAGATAAAATTCTTCCTTACTTCATAAAATAATAAAAGAAAGTAAAGCCATCTGAGTAAGTTTCATGATAAAATTAATAATTAAATTCTGAAATTGAAATATAAATCCTAAATTGTGGGAATATTGCGATTATAAATCTCCACATCAGAATCTTTCAATTGTGTTAAAGCCTAAGTCACAGTCATGAGATATTTTCCCCCTTTTTTTAAAATAAAGTGATAAGAACTGTGTCATTTTCTATGAAGTTTTAAACTATATTTCTTCTGGCCTTTTCCATTTGAAACTTAAATTCATTTCCCTATAAATATTTTAATGCCATTCTCCTATGAGCAGGAACAATCAATCCATCAGAGAACAATTCCATAATTGTTTCAGAAACTTACGATGCATATAATGTCACAAAGTAAAGGTCCTGGATGGAAGAGATCATTATTAAACCTCAAAAATAATAGTGAGGTCTTGAAAACATACTCATCAAATGAAGAAACAGACCCACATAATTCAAATGCAGATTAAACGAAGTGCCTGCAGGGGAGGAGGAAAGAGAATACACTCACTATAAGTTTCATTTATGAAAATTAACTGTATTGAATGCCTTTTTAAAAATTCAAAGTTCACAATGTGTATGTCTCCCTTCTTCTATACCATCGGAAAAATAAGGCTAATTTTGCTTTGCTTGACTTTGGTAGTGAACCTGTTATGGGTTGGTTGAATTGTGCCCCTCCCCTGCCCCACTCCTAAAAAAAGATATGGTGAAGGCCTGACCCCCCTCCCCCACCATACCTCAGAATGTGACCTTATGTGGAAGTAGAATCAGGTTAAAACAAGGTCATGAGGGTGAGCTCTCGTCTGGTATAATTGCCGTCCTTACAAAAAGGGGTAATTCAGACATAGAGGACACACAGAAGGAAAATGACGTGAAAAGATACAGGAAGAAGGTAGCCATCTACAAGCCAAAGAGAGAGGCCTGAAACAGACCCATCCTCACAGCCCCCAGAAGAAACCAATCCACAGACACCTTAATTTCAGACCTCTAGCCCCCAGAACTGTGAGACAATACATTTCTTTCTGTTAGGTAAGCCACCCAGTTTGTGGTGCTGTGCACAGCAGGCCTGGCAAACTAACACAGAAGCTATGAGGACTTTTTATTTTGATCTCCTCACAAACCATCTCTGTACTTACCACAGGAAAATTTGGCCAGCAATTAATGTCAGATTTATTAGGCTGCAATTTTTACAATCTGTCTCTTCTTCCACTTTCTAAAACTTGGGATATTTTCCCATCTCCAAAACTCTCAGAGCTCTCTTTTACAGATTATTTCTCAAAGAGAATGGGAAATAATGAATATAACTAATACTTACATGGTATCAATTCTGAGTCAGGTATTTACATGGATTATCTTGTTTATTCCTTATAGTCACCAGAAAAGGTACGTACTATTGCTATCAGCAACAGAGCACAGCCTCCTCCTTTTGCAGATGGAATAGATGACAAAGCATCACCAGTTTACAGACAAGGGAACTGAGGCACAATGAGGTGAAATAACTAACCCCGAGGAGCGCCAGAGCCTGTTCCCTTAATCCCCCACCACATCCTCTCTTGTGGTTCAGGGCCACGGTTCACTGGCTTCTGTTCCAGGGTATCCTCAGGTCCCTGAGGTGCCATTCATCTGGATCTAGAGATTTGAACATTTCTTAGCTTCGCATTGAATGGCCTGGTGTCTTCATACTATTGGCTCTCCTAATATTTCATTTCTTATTGATGTTTGTGAAACTTTCCTAGTTTTAAATAGCTTCTTCTCAGTTGAAAGGATAAAAGCTAACTAGGAACCGAATAACTTTACTTCCCTGTCATCTTTTATTATCACTCCGTCTTTCCCAAGCCATAGTTCATCTTTTTTCTTGGAATCTAAGTGTGTTTAAAACTTGTCTTTAGGGGTGCCTGGTGGTTCAGTCAGTTAAGCATCTGCTTCAGTCCAGGTCATGATCCCGAAGTGCCAGGATCGAGCCCCACATCAGGCTCCCCCCTCAATGGGGAGTCTGCTTCTCCCTCTGCCCCTCCCCCTGCTCATTCTCTCTCTCTTTCTCTAATAAATAAATTAAATCTTAAAAAAAAAAACTTGTCTTTAGAGTTTTTCACAAGCCATTGAGCACATTGGCCATTAGCATTTTTTTTAAGATTTATTTATCTTAGAGAGAGAGTGTGCATGAACGGGAGAGGCAGAGGGAGAGGGAGAGGATCTTAACTTAAGCAGGCTTCACTCCCAGCATGGAGCCCAATGAGGGGCTCGATCTCATAACCCTGAGATCACAACCTGAACAGAAACCAAGAGTCAGACGCTTAACTGACTGAGCCACCCAGGAACCCCAGCCATTAGCTTTCTTGACCCCCTTCTTATTTTGTATGCATTCTGGAATGCTCAGTTTTCCATCTTTTAAAAGGTGTGTTGTAGTAATCAGAGCTCAGAAAGCCCCCAGGAGATGCCCTACATGGCTTTTTGGTTTGGGGTTGAATTCCTGTTTTAAGAAACATTCCCCTTTCCTCACTCACAGAAATAACACATTTTCAATCAGAATTTTATTTCTCAAAGTCTTCTGCCGCACTGAGCCACCTTTTTTTTCCTTCCTTCTTTCCTTTCCTCCGTAAATCATATAAAGGCCAAGAGCGAGCCAAGGACCGTTGTGGTCAGCAGGTACATTGGCTCCTGCCTCACAGAGTTTCTCACGAGCTAGGGCTCCCTGCACACACTCGGCCCCTCTTGCTCCTCACACACGGTCACCAGGCTTTCCTAAAGTCGGCCATGTGGTGTACCAGCAACTCCTCCCTTCACTCCAAGGCAACAGAGACCACCCATTCCAAAGTCCTCACAACTGCTACATCACCAACCAGTCCTTCCTTATTTTCCACATCAAGTCCAAAGCAGCTTGAAAACAGTGAAACTGTAAACAAAAGCAAAGCAAAGAAAAAAAAAAAAATCAACCGATACTCTCTTTTCAACTTTCAGCAGCTGTCTCATGAAAGCCTCCCTTCCCCACTGTATCTGCCTCTGTGCCAAAGTGTAAACATGTGCAGAAAGCTTCAGTTGTATCCTCCCATCTGCCCGCAGAGGTGCCACTTCCTTTTCTCCTTCATTTCATCTCACCCCCATGTTCTCCATCATTTTTCCATCTTCAAGATTCTTTCTTTCTATACATGGATCCACCTATTAGACATGTTTCTTTTTTAGCAGAGCAAGCCTCCCCACTGCCAGAATTTCATTATCAGCCTCTCCCACACACACACACTGCTGACATCGCTGGATCTCGTGAACCTCCCTTCGTGTCTCTGCGTTGGCACGGATGGGTGAGGTCATGGGCACTCCTCTGTCGGTCCCTTCCGAGGATGACTTGATCCTTCCCCCATTCATGTACTTCTTTTGTGTTTCCACCTGTTTTTCTCCTGCTAGGGAATTAATTTTTAAATCCCAAGTAGCAATCTCTCCTGACCCACCAGAGAAGGATGCCCGTTAGGAGGCTTTCTGTCAAATGAAGGTCTGCTCCCATTCACAATAAATGTGCTTTTAAAGCCAACCCACATGTGTTTATTCAGTGTCTGTTATACACCCATCACTGTATAAAGAAAAACCAATATGCTTTTCTTTCAACATCTGTCAAACTGCCATTACACAGGACACTTCTTGGGCAACAGCTCCCATAAACAAATTACAGATGCTTTCACTGACCACTCACCCCTCAGGTACATAGGACACAAGAGATGCACAAATAAACCAGCTTCTTGACTCCTGGCCAATTAAACCTGGCATTACATAACTGCCATTTAAAAAAAAAAAAAAACACAGAGGCAAACCCTCTAAACAGGATTTTCCTTCTTTAGCAGCCTCTGAGGAAGAACTGTACTAATATGGTGTTTCTATTCCTGACAGGAATAACCCTTAATTATTATGTGCGTTAAGCATCTAGAAATTTTTAAATAGAATTTCACTTAATGTTAAGAAAATCAGAGAACTACGTCAGTGGCAACAGAAAAGACTTTAAACAGAGAGAAAGAGAGAGAAAGAAAGAGAGCTGGCATGGGGTAGAGGGACGGGGGAAGAAGCCCAGATCTTGACGAGTTGCATTTGAAGTTCTGGAAATCTTAGAGAAAGGACAGAGCACTGACTAAAGTCACCAAAGAAAATTAAATTCTTCCATAAGGGAAGGTAAAAACGTCATTTATCAGGGATTAAAGCATTCATCCCTGATTACATTTTGTCTCAGCAAGTAAGTAAGTCATACTTATTTCCAGGAAAAAAAAAATATATATGGATATGCAAATGAACAGGCACATGGTCTAAACACAGGGTCCACTTCCAAGCCTTTGAAAAACATAGTTGTCACAACGTGATTCTTACAAAGTACCTCTGTAGACATTATTCCTGTCATCTTTTGTTCAGTTGCGTGTCAGTGACCAATAATCTAGCAATAAATTTCAATATTTCACCTAAACTCTCTAGTGGTATCTGCTGTTCATGTATATTATCAGTCCAAGCATGGCTAGCTCCAGCTGGGATCACCATGGGGATCCTCGTGGCAAGAAGTCTATCCCCTCTTGTTGAGTCAGGTCTGTCGGCGAGGGATGCCTGTGGTTGCGCTGTATTGCTCAGCCAGCCAGAGGGCCTCACCGCCTTCCCAACAAAGCTAGCTGGGCAACATGCTCTACCGAAGGACATTTACTGAGCACACAGTCGGTGCTGAAGTATACTAAGGCAACTGGGACAATCCTGCTCTCCAAAATGTAATCTTGTTATTGGGAAGCCTTGCTTATTGATGAAAACCGAATCTAGAGAGCAATATCAGGAGTCCTTCCTACCGGCCTCCTTTATGCAGTCAGCAAACAGTTTACAAATCTTACCCAACTTCTATTGATTGACTAAATAGATATGGTGGGTTTTAGATCATCATTCTTGTCATAATGGGACAGGAAGGTTCATGATGTAAGAGAGCAACACTGTGTCAACAGTTCAAACAGCATATCTGATCAGGACACTGAGAAGCACACCTGTTGTTGTATAATAAAGATTTTGACCAGCATTTGTCCCCCGCCCCGCCCCCCCCACCCCGCTTCCTGGGACATACTCTAAATAGTTGGAATTTCCCAAGTGATTGGAAATATCTTTGTTATTCATTAGTCCCCTGATCCATTAGTGAGTTAGGCTAAGAAGTTGGCTTAGGATGGGACTGGCCACTTCAGAAATCATGTGATTAGAGGGTTGGGGCTTTGAGTCGGGCAATATCAATGGACCTCCTCCAGGGAGGGGAGGGGGGCTAGAGATTGAATAATCACACATGGCCAATAAATCATCAGGTCTGTGCAATGAAACCTCAGTAAAAACGCTGGACACCAAAGCTCAGTGGAGATTCTTAAATGGTGAACACATCAATGTGTCCACCAGGAGACACATCCTGATTCCACAGGGCAAGGGCAAGAAAACTCCATGTCTAGGACCCTCCCTCACCTCGCCCAATGTGTATGCTCATTTGGCTGGTCCAGATTTGTATCCTTTATGATAAAACAATAATCTTAAGTACAGCACTTTTCTGAGTTCTTTGAGTCATTCTACCTAACTGTAGGAGCCCCAAATTTGTAGCCAGTTGGCCAGAGCATGGGTGGCCTGGGGACTTCTGAGCTTGCAGCTGCTATCTGTCTTCTTGGGGACCACACCCTTAACTCGTGCAGCTGACACTAATTCTGGGTGGTTACTGGCAGAACTACACTGCAGCATTGCAACACCCATTCTCAATTCCTTAAACACATGCCAGAAATAATACCTTTAAGAAGTCAAGCTCTTGAAGCTGACGTGACCTCCCCAACCCCCAATCCACCTCCAACCCAAGCTGTGAACTTCCGTGATCCACTCTCAGCAGGAAACGGCCTCCAATGGGGAGACAGATACAACTTTAGTACAAGGCAGGCCTTTTGATAAGTGATATAATTGAGGTATAAAAACTACAATGAGGGGCACATGGATACCTCATTCGGTTGAGGGTCTGACTCTTGATTTCAGATCAGGTCATGATCTCAGGGTTGTGAGATCAAGCCCCGTGTGGGGCTCCGCACTCAGCGAAAAGTTGGCTTGAGATTCTCTCACTTTCCCTCTCCTTCCCCCTCAGCCCCTCCCCCCAAATAACAAATAAATAAATAAAATCTTTTTTTTTAATTACAATGAACACACAAAGAGAGTCCAGTGATTGAGAGGTTCACAATGGCTTCACAAAGGCTGTCAAGGCTGTGTACCTTAAAGATGACAGTAACTTTAAAAGAGGGGAGGGCAGGAAGGCATAAAAACAGCGTGAGTAAAGGGTCAGATCATGTGTCAAGTTTCATAACAATGAAAATCATATCTTTTATTAACTCCTTACTGCGTGCCTGAAACTGTGCTCAACTTATTATTTTGATATTCCAATGACATCTTAATCCTAGTTTATTACTATACCCATTTTACAGATGAGGACACTGAGACTTCGCTGAAGACACTTGATGAAGGCATTAGGCAAGCAGCCCAGTGTGACTGGAGAGGAGGAGGGCAGGGGAAGGTAGGTGGTGAAAAGCCCCCAATCTTGTCTTCTGTAGGCAGTGGGGAACCATCAGAGGTGTCTGTGTAAGGAAGTAAAGTCACCAGAGCCATGGTTTCAAAAGTTAAGTATGGTGGCAGGAAAAGCCTTCAAAAAGAGAAAGACTGGAACAGGGAGACCAGTTAGGTGACAGTGGTCAGATCACTGGCCAAATATGATAAGAGAGCCCAAGCACGGGCAAGAACAGAGGGAATGAATACAGGGATGGGATGAGGGGGAGGGAGGTGTGGAAGACGACAGAGATCCTTAAGGCTCCAGCGAATAGGTGGATGGTTGCAAGAGTAGCCAGGAGAGGATGATACAGACATCCGAACATACTATCAAAAATAAGTCTGCATCCGACATGTCTTTGTATACTGATGTGTGAGCTTACTACACTGTTCTTGAGTGTAGTTGGACATTGCCTGAGTTGGTCAAGTTCACGTTCTTGATCAATTAATGGGTAATGAAGTCACATTGAAAGCCCAAATTCAATACTGGTGGGCAACCATCTAAGTCCACATCCCAGATCTCTGGCCCTCGGCTCTCCCCAAGCTCTCTGCAGTTGACTTGCACCTGCCTTTGATGGATAATGAGCATCAGGGGAATCAAATCAAAGATTTTTGTCTAAATGGCTTTTTAGACTGCTGAGCTGAAGCAGAAGTATAGCAGACCACCAGTCTACCTATCGATCTGATGCTATTCAAAAATACACACATCGAGCCAGTTTTCTTCTAGCTCCTCCTAGGATTCAACGGGAATGAGTCAACAGAGTGTGGAAAAGTAAACAGAAGTTGAACACAAAGTAACTCCCTCAAGGACGCCACAAAGAAAAATGCACAGATGACTATAGATAAAATTAATAATGGGTTTCCAGTGCTGGAATAAACAGTCCTTGCCATTCAAACCTGGTCCTTCTCACAACTTCCTGTTTTCTGGTTCTGCCCGTGCCCCCGTATCTGGGTTCGACAAGAAAAGCTGCAGAATGTTTTATTCACTAGCAGAACTTCAGAATCAATATTAATGCTTTTACTAAGCCTGTGAAATGTTCTGGGCACTCAGCTCATAAATATTACTCTAGATCCCACTTCTCACACTGCTAAAAGCCTAGGGCTTCCTAGTAACACTAACTACAGGAGAACAGAAACAGAAAGGAAAAGAAATTCAGCTTTCCGTTCCTCTGGAGGGGGAGCGTGAAGGGGTCTCGGGCTCTGGAGAAGGAGGGTGTCTTCTGGGGGTACATCTGCTTCTCTCTCACTCCTCACATCCCCAGGAACCACTCTTCCTTTGTAAAGCACTCCTCTGCAAACGTTTAAAGAAGACATACCGAAATGCACCCTTACACAGGCCCCTGACACATAATCAATATCCGTTTAAGCACACACAACTATATCTTGCATTAACCTTGCATTTCACCGTGATATAGGAGATATTTGCTGTGCTTCCAAATCTCCAAATCTTTTCTTATCTGACATCATTCCATAATAAATACATCATCAGAAAGAGACTACACATTGAAGGCGCCTTTCACAAATACTCTTTTTTAAAGATTTATTTATTTCAGAGAGAGAGAGAGTGGGTGAGGGGGGGTGCAGAGAGAGAGGGAGAGAGAATCTTAAGCGACTCTCTCGGAGCTAACCCGGGGCTCAATCTCACGACCCTGAGATCATGACCTGAGCCAAAACCAAGAGGTGGACGCTTAACCGACTGCACCACCCAAGCGCCCCTTTCTCAAATACTTTTAAATGTGACACAACTCAGTACCTAATGTGAGATATGGTCTTCTAGAATGATTTCAAAAGATACTAAAATTCATGAGATACCATCAATGGTTCAGTAAGGTAACTGAGAATCCGATTAGTTTGAATAAACACTGGAACCTTTTTGTTGGTTCAAATAAAATGTCTCCATCCCTCACTTTCAATCATCCAATTTTAACAAAAATACAACAAAAAGCAAAAAACCCCTATCATCCTCCCACATCAAGTCTATGTCAAGGAGCGAGAGGTTGAATTTTTTTCTATATAGTATGGCACTAAAAAGTCAGGCATATTATAATTGATGCTAACTAGAACTCCCACAAACCACAATATCCTTCCATAGAAACTGTTACTTTTAACAATGTGACACTTCTCCCTCTCTTTAAGGGGAAATATGAGACAATATTCTATTTATTATAATTCAGGGAGGGGACTAACATTTTCGTACCTAATAGGTGTCATCTGATGTGTTAAGGCTGACAAATATTTCCCCCATTTAATTTCTATAAAGTTCTTGTTAGGTAGAAATTATTATCTTATTTCACAGATTATAATTAAACCCAGAAGAAAATAAATGAACATCAGTAAGGAATCTTCTAGAACAATACCAGGTTTGGAAACCGAGCCTGTAAGCGGTGAAGGGAAATCCTACCATGTTCATTATGTCTTGGCAATGGCGAGCCTCAGTGGGGAGACTGCAGCCCTTGGTATTCAGACTCTGTGAAACCTGACCACCACGACACCATTCAGGTTCCTCAAAGCCTACCCTCAAGCCAGCTTCTCACGTTGCCCAACCTCTGTCTGCCTGCCCAAGAGAAAGTAGGCTGGGTGGCGTCCCGATCTGAGGGGGGAAGGCAGAACGACACTGATGCAGCACGACCTTCACACTCACTGATGCAGCTAATCTTTATTGAGTGCTAAGTGCCAGGCTCTGGGGATGCAGATTGAGCAAGACAGATGTCCTCAGAGCCACCCCAAGCTAAAAGAGGGTACAGGCAGAGAAATAAGCACATGGTGCCTTCATGGGATGGTGGTGGTTCTGACGGCTGAACAGATTCCTGAAGGCTGTTCGGTATGGGATAGGAGGTGGTTGACCCCGAGAGTGGGAAAGCAATGGTTATCTGAATTCATGAACTCAGTGCACACAGCATGGTCCTCACCGGTGACTTTCAGTTCTCTCTGACATGTGGGACATTAAGAATATGAAACTAGGGCGCCTGGGTGGCTCAGTTGGTTAAGCGACTGCCTTCAGCTCAGGTCATGATCCTGGAGTCCCTGGATCGAGTCCCGCATCGGGCTCCCTGCTCAGCAGGGAGTCTGCTTCTCCCTCTGACCCTCCCCCCTCTCATGTGCTCTCTCTCTCTCTCTCTCTCATTCTCTCTCTCAAATAAAATCTTTAAAAAAAAAAAGAATATGAAACTAAACTAGCGTGTCTCAAACTTTTTTGACCACCACTTCCAGTAAAAATATTTTTTACGTCATGATCCAGTACACGCTGTACACACACAACTGGAAAAAAAATGTTTGCGAAAACAATACTCATTTCACTACGCAGATGCTCTCTGATAGTCCCTCTTTTTCTCTCTCTCTCTCTCTCTTTCTTTCAGTTCTGGATACAACCCTCTAATGGGTGGCAACCCACAGTGTGAAAAACATTGGTAGAAACATTTTAATAGGAATAACTATTATTTCTTTGAAGTACTTCCTCTTCTCCCTCTACCCTCTTTTTCCTCCTTCATCCCTCAAAAAAGTCCCACTGAGGAAATAAAAGCACTATTGTTTACTGGAGGTCTGCTATATGCCAGAAACTGCCGGAATCTTGACGTGCACTGTCTCCTTAGTCCCATATAGCCCTGTAAGAGTGAGCGTTACCATTCCCATTGTCCAGATAAGAAACTGAAGCTTAAAGATCAAGGGACTTGCTCAGCAGAACATGATGGAGCCAGGATTCAAATACAGTTCTGTCTTGCTTCGAAACTCCAATTACACAACAGCGCCTTCCGTGAAAAGTTCTTAAGTAATTAAAGCTAACTTAATAGCAAGAATTTCATAAGTCCCCTTGAGATAACTCAAGCCCTTGGAGGGTTATAGAACTGGGTTTGAGAGGTCTAAACAGAGATAAGGGAAATATATTGGTGGAAAAACTCTCGGGTTTAAATTCAATTTCCTTCCATGTCCTCAGAGCACCCTTTAGTAAAGGCACTAACAAGGACTGACCAGCAGAGAAATGGTACGTGAGAGCTAGTGGAGCATTGGTCCAGATAATCAGCCTCAAGACAGGCTGGCTGACCAGCACTGACCGTTCTGGGCGGCTCAGACTGAGCAGTACCTAGCTCAGCATCTCCCAGGCTGTAGATGGGCAATAAATATTCACAAGATGAATGCTAACACAGGCAGAGCAAAAGTAAACACGACGCACAGCTCCTACTGTTTTGTTTTTAAACATCTCCCAAAATGATGTTAAGTGAAACTATTTGCTGAGAGGGAATCTTACTTGGAAAGACAGTTAAACACATTGAGCACAGGTATTTGTGTTCTTTCAGCCCCATATTTAAAGATACATTTGACACAGATACAAGGTATATCAAATGTGGGCAGATCAGGACAAATTCTCAGCGCCCCAAAAATTTCCGCAAAAGTAATGACTTGGGGAAATTATTGACAAGGTCCTGCTTAAAACTATTGCATCATTAACTGGGGCCTCCCCTGACCTAAAATAACTAGACTTTTGGTGCCAGTATATTAATTGGCCCGCCTTATTATTATTTCTCTTATTATTTCTAAGCTATAATATTTCTCAGAAAATCTGAAGAAATTATGTATTTTTTACAAACATATAATAAGTGCAATTTTGACTTTCACACATGATAAGTTAAATAATTTATTTGTCAAATGGCCTTGGGGTTTATATGCTTTGGGTGGTTTGTTGGGTAGTTTAACTTGGCATATATATTCACATACAAATATGAGGTGTGTTTTTTGTCTAATCATGTACTGTTATTTTCTCAACATCTCTTAGCAATAAAAATATTGCCTCGTCCTCTTTTCTTTGCAAGTTACATGATGAAAAAAAATCCTGAATGTGCTAAAGAATCCACTGCCTGAAACCTACTTACGAAACATAAAGGCTATGAAAACATGGCATGTATTCAAGTAGACCAGTTTGTTTTTAAATATTTTAATAGTGTGCACTACTGCATTAGGAGCTTAATGTGTATTATGCCCATCTTACATGTAGTGTGTAATACACTTTGATCATTCTATCAAAAGATCGAATTTTAAATATTATGTAAATTATATTTTATACGTGTTTTCCTTTGCATGAAATCAAACAGAAAACTTGTTTCTTCTCTAAACACATGAGAATATAAATAAGCAACGTATTTAAAGCAAAGCAAATACTCACTACTTCATCCCATTAAAAAAAATGCCCCCAGGTATCAATTAAAATAAAAAGCTTTTATGTTTTCTTAAAATAAGCTTAAATGTCTGCTTATGCTTTCAAACTATTAAGCATATTCTTGATATTTATTTTAAAGGTCTTTTTCACAAGAAATGCTACATAAGTTCTCCTCATGAAAACTCTGACAGATGATGTAAATCAACAGAAATGAAATTAAAGAATTCTAATCTCCAATAACTAAAAAAAGCTGTCTTTTTTCACAACTAAAAGTAAAGTTTGAACCTTAATTGGATCTGGTTTAAAAAGAAAAAAAGCAGCTATAAAAGACATTCTTAGGACAATGGGGGAAATGTGAAAATAGGATTTTAGATATTACGAAATTTTGGTTAATTTTCCTAGGTGTGACAATGGCTTTATGACTCTTTAAGAAAATATCCTTATTCTTAGTATGTGGATGATGTAGTTTTCAGGGAGGAAATATCAACATATGAAACCAACTTGATGCGTGAAACTGACAAATGGTCTGACAATAATAAATATGTTCATAAATATACCTAAATAGAAATATGAAGCAAATGTGGCAAAATGTTAATGATGGTGGAATTTCAGTGGAAGATATACAGATGTTCGTTGTATTGTTCTTTCAACCACTTTTTCACGATAACAAGTTGAGGGGGTAAGAATAGTCATTTTCATTTAAACATGGACATATATTGACTCTTGAGCCAAACTGGGTACAGATAAAATACTGCATGGACATAGAATGTTTCATTTTCTAGTAACAGTATGCTTCAGAGAATCAATTTTCCACCAATGACCCAGAGAAATTATGGCAACCCTTCTGGCCAAGACCACAGGGAACAGCACCTGAATAAGAGCGGAGGCATCAGAATCCCCAGAGGGTAATCCACGGCTGCCCAGTGAGTTTATATGGCAACCTATGCCCTTGGAAAAATAAGGGTTGAGAACAGGGGCCTTCCAGCCTGGAACCTTCACAGCAGACAGAACCTGCAACTTTGCCAGGCTCTGTTTCTGGAGACAGCATATCAAGCTGTGACATGAACTTAAAGCTAAATTAAACAAATTGACACCATCAATTCAAATCATTCACCCACTAAAGCTAGATTTCTGTCTTCCCCTGTTAGTCTGCTCAACAAGGTGAAACACCGGGTTTCATACTAAGCAAGAAATCTGAGATGCTATCCCCAAAATTCCCCTTAAACCTAATACCAAGGTACATGCATTATATAAGAAAGTTTAGAGAGAAAAATCTGTAAGCATTTGATTTAGACATACCAAAGTATTTAAAATGAGACTCAGTCTATGAAACAACAAAGCAGGATGTTTCCCACCTACAGTTAGAGGTTTTTTGTTTTGGGGTCCCAATCTCAACTGTTCTGGGCACTAGTTCACTATTAAGTCAGAGTGCAAACCAGCCATTGATGACTTGCTGCAGAATCTGATATTCTTTTTTAATTGGACTGAACTAAAACTAAGCAGTAAACACTGAATTGTCAAGTGGCCCAAAGCAACCAAACACACTCTCCTTCACTTGTATCTCTTTTTTTCTGGCCTTTTATTTTTATCATTTCTTTTCTCCTTAATTCAATTCTTTATCTATCTATAGGTGCATATATGTGTGTGTGTACGTGTATATGTATACACACACACATAACAAATATATATATATGTTCCATCATATCATATTAAATGTAATTGTTCTCTCCTCAATTTCTTTCTCTCCTGTCTTTCCTCTTCTCCTCCCAATTCCTCCAGGCCTACCAGGGCCACCCAAAGGCATTGTTATCACCAGGTTAAACTCCAGGCTGTGTGGCCCAGAAAGCCTAATCGAATCAGGCCACGGGCTGGAGTAGTTACGGAAAAATGGCTCACTTTCCTTTAAACTAAAGAACAATTATCTCGTTTATGGGTTGTAGGAGACCCTTTCCCATCTAGGTACTGCTGACTGCCTTTGATGTTTAACCAGTCCCTCATACCTCTCTTTAAGAGAAGCAGGAGACCATGACACTGAAATCTCATTTTTGCTTCATGTTATCCTGATGAAAGGCATGGTATAGGAGGGTTGAAAACATCGATGAGTTTGGGCAATATCTGTGAACTTCACTTATCCAAAAAAGTCCTGAATTCTGTTCAGTGTCCCCATTTTCTGATTTCTTGAAAAGTTTCTAGTCTATCCATAAGCACTAAGCTAGAACCAACAGAAACACAAAGGGATTTAAAAAAAAAAAAAAAAAGTTCTTCACCAGAGAGGTATGAGCACACTACATTTGTTTATCAAAAACTTACTATGTATGAAAACACAGTCCCGTGAGCGAAGTGTCAATTAACCATGGCCCTCCATCTCCGGAAGACCTGAACGAACCTACTTCAAAAACTCTAGAGAGAATGAAATCTCTGGCAATATTCCAGCCAGAAGGCTGGGGATCCTCTGCCACCTCCAGGCTGGAGAGGCCCCCACAGGGGAACGGGGAAGAAGGGAGCTCAACAATCAAGGCCAAGAGCCCACAGCTGAAAACACTCTGGGGTGGGAGAATGTTCAAGAAGTGGAGAGACATATGCCCCAGGGCAGCAAAGGAGACATTTGGAACCAATGGCCAATGTTTACCCATCTCTAGATTAGAGGGGTGATCTGAGCCCCTTCCTAAGTCTGTAAAGATGAAATGAGTCAGTATGCATACAGTGCTGAGAATAGGGCCTAGCACATGGTAAGCACTGTATAAATGCTAGCTAATTGCTAGCGGTATAGGCTAAAAGCATGCCTGCAGAAAAGCCTGCCAAAAAAAGGTTACCTTCTTTAATCCCCACCAACAGACCTACTATTAACCAGCCAGAAATACCTATGTCTCCGTTCTTTAGTTCCCCGTGTAAGCTCTAGGATCTCTGGAGTGGTCTCGGCTGAGATGAAGCTAGAGACTCCTTTCCCTAGCAACTAGGTTCAGATGTAAAATTGCAATATGGCAACATCATATGATTAAAATGGAAAGCTGACATGCACTTCAGAGCCCACACGTTCTCAGGGTGTAGTTCTGCAGCTTCTAACAAATGTTCCCAACTCTGCAACACTGTGAACCTCAAAACGGACCTGGCTGAAGACACACACAAATTACCCTCCCCATTAAGAAAGACGCACATGCCATGCATGAGTCCTCCAACAAAGTACCTGGCCCCAGAGTCTGTGGCAGAAACAAGTCACTGGCCACCGCCCCACCTGCGTGACACAGTGAGTCAGTTCTCCAGAACAGGCAGATCCACTTGCTTTCATGTTCTGATGCCGAGCCACACCGGGCATGCTATGTTGACAATACTTACGCATTACAATAGGGCTTCTTTTCATAGCCTTTGTAGTTGTTCATGTTGAGAGCCATCTTACAGACCTCACAATGGAAACATCCTTTATGCCAATACTGAAAAAAATAATAATAATAAATATTTAAAAGTTTAGTACAATGCCAGCGCTCTCCAGGATGGGTACAGAGAGGGGATATTTTTAGCGCAAGGCCGTCCCCACCCTTATTTGAAAATACTACAACAAAATGATTGTAGGTAACAGTAGATGTGTTTGCCTACTTCCACTTAAGTAAATAAGGCAGGCGGCTATGAAAATTGAGTTTTAAATGAATCCCCACCACAAGTACAGACTCTGACGGAAGAACTGCCAAAGCTCTATCCACACCGCACTTCTACGAGCAGCCAGAACGGAATCCTGAACTGGCTAATGGAGGAATGGGACCTGTGTAGTGGCTTCCAAAGGAAGATGAATCCGGTTCAAAGTGCCTAAACACGGTGTTCGCAGCGTCTCCACAAACATGGGTCCACCGAAAGTCAGGCAAGCCGAAGGAGCAGGAGGGGGGCTGTGTAAGTGCCCCTGCCCCCCGCCCCCGGTCCAGCTTCTACTAAATTGTGGGGACGGTGGACTCAACCCCGGATGCCTGGCGGGGTGACGGTGCGCTCTCGTGAGGCGTTTCTATCACCACACGCACATTTCACAGGGACCGCCTCCGGCTGGTTTCAATTACCAGTCACTCGGGAGAGCGCCGGGGTCGTTCTCGCAGGCTGGTCCACTCCATCCGCGCCCGGGAAGGGCAGGGAGCAGGGCTGCAGGGGCCGGCCCGAAGCCACTTCCTCTGGAATTCCCCAACCGGGTGGATGAACCCCCGCGGATCATGCCCGCCGCGCCGAGCCAGGCTCTCCGGCGGGGATTATTCTTAGCACTGCCGCAGCGGCCGCCCCACGACATATTAATTATTCTTTGCCTCTCCACCTCGCCGCCGTCACGGGAGGCGCTGGGGCGGCGGTGAGGTGGGGTGCGGGCGGATCCTTGGGGCGGGGATGCGGGGCGGTGAGGGGCAGGAGTGCAGGTGGGAAGGGGTCCAGCCTGGGCTCTTCGACCCCTGGCCGCGCTTCGCCGCGCGCCCTCCGCAGCAGCTCGAGGCCAGCGCAGCCCCGCACCCTCGCCCTCCGCACCCCGACGAAACCCTTGCCGGTTCCAACATCACCAACGCCAAGCGTGCTCTCCTGATACTCCTGCGGGCGTTTTTCTTTGCGCGCCCTGACCCTGTGCTAAGACACACACAAACACAGAGACCCATTCCTCTCCTTGCATCCCAGATGCCAAAACTTCTCGGAGCAGGTGCAGCCCGGCGCCCGGCAGGTCCCGGCTGGCCCGGCGCCCCCTCGCTCACCTTATCCAGGCAGTTGACTTTCTCCGTGGGATACACGACTTTCCCGCAGCGGGCGCATTGGGGGTTCATTGTCGCGGTTCCCAGGGGCGGCGGCTGTGCGGCAGCGGCTGGGGGCTCCGAGGAGCCGCTGTGACATCCCCCGGCGAGCCCCGCACCGCCTCCGGGCAGGCGGGAGGGCTGCGGGCGGCCGGGCGCGGGGGTCGGGAGTCGGCGCCGGACCCCTGGCGAGCGGGCCGCGCGATGCGCGGGAAGGGCTGCGGGGGCGCGGGTGGGTGTGCGGCGGGGCCTGGCGCTGGCGGGCGACCGCGCTCGCTGGCTCCGGCTCGGGCTCCGGCTCGGGCTCCGCGCCGCTCGCTCTGCGTCGCTCGCACTCCAGGTACGGGTGACTCACACAGACACTGGCTCCCGCCCCTCGCGCTCACTCGCTCCCCCGCCTCGCTGCCGCCGCCGCCGCGCAGGCCAAACCCACCGGCGCGCCCGGACCCAAATGGCAGGGAACGAGCACGTCGGGCACCGGGGAGGGAGGGCGCAGCGGGTGAAGAGGGGGGCAAGACCGGGAGAGCTCCGCAGACAGCCGCGGGCTGCGACTGTGAGGCCTGGGAGCGAGCCTGGTACCGCAGCCGCAGCCGGGGGCGGCCAGGTGGGCGGCGGCGGGGGAGGGAAGCGCTGGCGGTGGGAGAAACTGGGGGGGGGGGGGGGGCGGCGCTCAGACCCGCGCACTCCCTGCCCTTTCTCTTCTGTCTTCTGCCCCAGCGGGATTCCCCCACTCGCAGACCGGTGTTCCTGGTACCCAGAGGACGTGGGCTTGAGCGCGCCCTGCTCCTCCAGCCCCAGCACGGCGGGCGGCGGCGCACCAACGCCCCACGCAGAGCCGGGTCCCCAGGCCGAGGCTGTCCCGGCCGCGCGCAGCGGCGCGCTCGGGTCCTGGAGCCGCGAGACCCGCAGGGACCCAGGGGACTCACGTCCCCGCGGCGCCGCGCGTGGTGTCGCGCCGGCTCGCAGGGGCGTCTTCGGAGAAAAGCGGGCCGCGCGCTCCTGTGTGAGGTCGTCAGACCCTAGAGGGGGAAGCCGCTTCTCTCACTGGCTCCCAACCCCTGCACTTTTTGTATCTGTACTTGGGGAACGAGTGGTCATTTTAGGCCCCTATCAAGCCTTTCTGGGTTAATAAACGGTCATCACTCATTTTGCTGTGCGTGTGTGTGTGTGTGTGTGCAATGTATATTTTTAAAGTTAAACACCACAGAATCTACGAAAAGTTCTTCACTTGCAGGAAGGGAAGCAATTACAAACTCATGGTCCTAACCCGTAGGTCCAGAAAATCAAGCTCAAGGCTGAGGGTAGGATGAAACCAAACAGAATAGGAATCAGTTTTAAGTTTTAATAAGATCTCAGGTTATTGGACTCGAAATGGAGCTACAACACCTGAGTTCAAAGCCCAAGCCTGCCATTTACTAGTCCTGTGACTTTATGCAACCACTTAGCGTCTCTATGCCTCAGTTTTCTAATCTACAAAATGGGGATAACATAGCGCTACAGAAACAGCTCCTACTCTCCTACTGTGAGGATTAAATGAGTCAGCAGTTCTGAAGTGCTTCAATCCGCCTGCCTCTTGGTAAACACTACATAAGTGTCAACTAGGATTATCATAGATTGGGTATAACAAATAAGCAAACACATTCCGTTGCTAGCACACAGATTAAGACTCAGTAATGCCACATAGCAACTACTGTGACAAATATTTCTGTCATTTTTTTTAAAGTCATAGCTGCAGCCTTTCATGGAAAAAAAAGAAAGCTATTGATTTCTGAGCCTCTTTGGCAGTTGCGCTGATGAAATCTCATTCCTAATGATGTTGTGCTGTTTGACTTTTCAAAAGAAATAATTTCTTGAAAGAGATTCACCAATACAAGAGCCTTTGAACCCCTCATTGCCCTGCTCACAAATCCCCCTCAAAGGCAAATAAAACAATAATTTGCTGTCGGAGAGGATCAGTTGTCATTTTAAAACACCTCAGTGCTCTTTAAAAATGCCTGAGACCCTGGATAAACCTGGAGGATTTTATGCTAAGTGAAATAAGCCCGACAGTGAAAGACAAATACTGCATGGTATCACTTATATGTGGAAGAAAGAAAGAAAGAAAGAAGATGTAGGTGTTAACTCAATGGGGGTAAACCCTTTCACAAGGAATATGTATATCAAATCATTATACTGTACACTTTAAATATCTTACAATTTTATTTGTCAATGATACCTCAAAAAAGCTGAGGGGAGAAGAAAGGACCATAAAAAAAAGAAAGAAAGAAAAGAAATGGCCAAGAAAGGCATATATGATCATCTGAAAGGAATAATTTTTAGCATTTAGATTTTCATGACTATAAATCATAGAAATAAAATATAAATAATATATATTTATATAAAATATATATTTATAAAAAATTAAAATCCTATTCTCTTTTCTAAATGGTATGCAAAAAGTTCTGAGGAAGATTGATGGCGATCATGACATTTATAGCTGATTTATCAGATCTTTTAACTATGAATTATATAATTTCTTAGCCAACCAGCACCTATCACAATGCCTGACACATAGTAGGTACCAATTAAATGTCTGTTGAAAGACAGTATGAATAAAACAAATGAATGTGTTAAAATTGGAATTAACTATGATGTTCTATTCTCTCAAAAGTGAATGCTTAGAGTTGTATTTTCCTCTCACATCTCTTTCTCTTACTATTTTCATTTTCTGCATTAAACCAGCTTCTAAGTTTCTTAGTGTCATTTTACTGATATAAGAGGAATTTTAATACCATCTGTCTTAAAAGGACTTCTTTATTTCAAAATTCAAAGTACTATAAACAAGAGAATTGGCAGAAACCTGTCATCTGGCCCAGCCTTCCTCCTTCAAGCAGATGAATGATTTAATTATCCACTAGGGAGACCTTTTGCCCCTTTCAAGTCTTTTTCACTTGACTGGTCAAGAAATCATTCCTTCTGGTAACTATACTCCAATATCTCTACTTTAATTAAATCCTTTTCTGCTGGCTTGGACATCCGCAGATACAAAGAAGGACTGACCAGCATGACCCTCATGAAAACATTTAAATACTTATAAAATTCAATTTTTTCTTTAGCTAAAATCCCCAAATCTATTTACTTTTACCTGTGGGGCCGATTTATATAGAAGCTGTTGAATACCGGATAATCACCTTTGCTATTTAAATTAAATAAATTGAACTTCAAATAAAAGCTTTCATGAGCAGTTACTACTATGGAAAGCCAAATAGCGGCTTTGACAAGCATTACCTTGGGCACAGATTGTGATAGGTTGTGTTATTCGTTCACAACTGGCAACATTTCTTGTGGGCATAGTGTACTTCTCCACTGCAGGGACTCTGTACTTGACCATGTGACTTCCTTTGGCCAATGGAGCAGAAGCTTTAAGGTACCTGCATAGTTTACCTCTGTTCTCCCACTCCTTGAACTCCGGTGCCCAGCCATGAGAAGAGCATATCCCAGGGAGTGGCTGCTTCATTGACTTTGTCCAAGAATGAAAAGACCTACCCAATCAGTGGAGCCCAGCTGAGTTCTGTAAACCCAGCCATGCCCAGCAGAGCCCCAGCAAGCCCACAACCCTCACATCATGAGACTAAAAAAACAATTGTTGAGCCATTGAAATTTCAAGGGTTGATAGTTACTGCAGCAAAAGCTGACTCATAAGCCAAGGATGAGAACTGAAGAAATGCTTTCTACTTCATCAACAACAAGGAACTCATGGGTTTACAAACGAGATTCAGTATGTGTTTTGTTTTATTTTGTTTGTTTACTTCCCTAAAAGGCATAGCTTTTTTTATTAATTAATTAACTATTCATTCTCTCATTATACGAAGCTTTATTATGTGCCTTCTGTTTGTAAGACATTATGTAAAATTGTATACATTTTTGCCAGTTGGCTCAAATTCATCATGGAGGCAAATTTCCCGGCCAACAACTTTGATAAATAAAACTAAAGAAAAAGAATAAATTTTAGCTTCGTTTGATAGCTGTGCCTGAGGCTTAGCCTAATGAAACATTTCTCCAACGATCTTAACACACTTTATAGAAATTATCTCATTTACCATTGTAGTATTCCTGCAAGTCAATGAGAAATATAAGATAAAAACATTAAGGGAAATTCAAGATTCAGAAGCTGTTCTAGAAACAATTCCTTTCATTCATCCATTCAATACACAATTATTGGTAGGCAGGTCTTAGGCACAAGGGGATGCAATGGGGAATAAGGCATAATCTCTCCTCATAATAAAATCTAGTGGGACAGATAAACAAGCAATGAATTACAAGGTGATAAATGCTCAAAAATAACACTCTGCCCCAGACATCATGGAAGAACAGAGGAGGAACTTCTAATTCAGCTAGGAAGTCAGGAACTGTTAGTAGAGGAAGTGGTCACTACACTTTCTACAAGGAGTAGGAACTAGGTGGCACCCCTCTCCCAAGAATATAAGGCCCCCTAAGGGGAGGGTTTAGGGTGATTTCCCTTTCTTCTCCCCATTTTAGGAGTTATTTTGCTCTTACACACATGCTGAAAGTATTACATCACTTCAATGCCCCCTCCCAATATAGTACAACAAACTTCAAATAATAATGAAACCTTTCTTAATCAATGAGACATCGTATCAGACAAACCTCACCAAAGCCCCAATTTACCAAAAATGTTTGTAGATATATCAGCTCTTAATGTAAGTTTGACCCAACACCTTAAGGACTTGCAAAGGAGAGGAAAAAAGGCAGGGGGAGCAGAAGCACCTTGTTTTGGTCCTCATGGGACTAAACACCCTAGGATGTTGGGCAAGACAGACCCTTGTGGTGGCAAAATGTGGTCTTCCAAGAAGTCCTCACATTCAGACCCAGAACCCATGACTCTGTCACCTTCCATGGCAAAAGAGGCTTTGCAGATGTGATTAAGGTAAGGATCTCGAGATAGAGGTGACCCTAGGTTATGCCAGTGAGCCAATGCAATCTCAAGGGTCCTTCAGAAGAAGGAGTCAGAGGGTCAGAGTCAGAAAATAACAACGAAGCAGAGAACAGATAGAGAGATTTGACAACTCTACCCTGCTGGCCTGGACAATGGCCGAAGGGGCCACAAAGCAAAGAATGTAGGCAGTCTCTAAGAAGCCAGAAAATGCAAGGAAACAAATTCTCGCCCAGAACCTCCAGAGGGAACACAATCCGGCCAACATCTTGATTTTAGGACTTTGGACCTGCAGAACTGGAAGATGATAAATTGGTGTTGTTAAAAACACAACAGTAAGTTTGTGTTGTTCCAGCTGCAAGTGGAAACTAAGACACCGTCTGTGTGTGAATTCTGTTGTGTCGCTAGGACCTCAGTGAGTTCCAGGGCTTCTAAAGGAAGCACTTGGCGATCAAGTTGGCTATGATTCTTATCAGCATTGTCTCCAAGGGAGAGATCCCAGAGCAAAGTGCTTAAAAGCGTAAGCCTTCACTTTCTCTCCTAATGAAAGAACTTATTTTACTTGCAGTCTTCAGATAATTGCCTCGCTTCCCCACTTTATTTTTCATACGTACATACAAATATTACAGGCAGTTCACAAAGTCACCATATTTCTCTCCAAATCTCCCTGAATCTTCCTCTCCTCCTCTATAGAACTACTTGACGAGTACCAGCCTCATCTCGGCAGCCAGGACCCTGGAAATCAACCCAAACTCCTTCTTCTCTTCCTAAGCAACTCTGTCCAGTTACGCAATCCCATTAATTTTATCTCCAAAAGAATTTGTGAATCTGTCTCCATATCCACCACCACTGTCTTCACTTAGCACCTTACCATGTCCTTGGATCGTTCTGGGGCAACCCTCTAGGAAGTCTTATCAGCAGACAGGACACAGAAGGAGGAAGGACTTTACTCTCCAAGACAGGACTTAGAGATGTCGTAGATCAGAAATCATGGGACCCCACACTACATGACTTTAACAGAGAAAAATTAATTCATGTAAAGCACCGAACACGGTGTCTGGCATCCAGTAAGAACTTAGTAAAATATGTGCTTAATCATTGAACAACTAGAAAAATAAGTAAATAAGCCTGACCTCCCTGCTCTATTTTAATACAAATCAGATAGGAGGGGACAAGTATGTGATAGTTATTATTACCCTTTTCATGTGTCTCAAGACTGCTTTCTGAATGAATCATCTGTCAAACTTGATAAATATCAAGCTATAAAAATAAAACCTGCATTATATAAAACTCACAAAATATCAAAAAATACTGTGGGGCATGGGTGGTGAGCCGAGGTGGGAGCAGGCTATGGTAGCAAGGACAGCAGTGGGGAGTGGCACCAGGACAGGGCTCACAGGATGCCCAATGCCTTGGGGATCCCAGACGGACAGCCAGAGAGCACAGTGGCCCAGCTCCTGGAGAAGGAGGGCTGAGGAAAATGGATGGCAGCTGCCGGGCCCGCTGGCTCCCATCGGGTCAGTTCTTGCATCGGTGCCCGGCAGCCTTGGCGAAAACCCTGCCTGAGAGAAATCTTGGGAAAAAAAAAAAAAAAAAAAAACTTTGCCGAAAATACTCACATGGGGAAAAAAATTATAATTTGCCTTTAATAACCTGCTATGAACAAAATTCAGATGTTGAAGCCCTAACTGCCAATGTGATGCTATTTGGAGATGGACCTTTGGAGGATAATTAGGTTTAGATGAGGTTGTGAGATTGAGACTCTCCTGATGGGATTAGTGCCCCTAGAAGAAGAGGCACCGGAGAGCTTGTGTTGACTCACAACCTTGGGAGCTTCCAGGGTGAAGTTTGAAACTGGCGCACGTACCTGGAGGGTGAGGAAAGATGGAAGAAAAAGGCAGACCTCTTCAGACTGTCGACGACCATTTTAATAAGGGAACTTACCTGTGGGGCTTATCTTGGACAGCTGCAAGTGAGTAGATCTTCACATCCTCCTGCCAGAATCTTAAGAGTTTACAGAAGGGCCTCAGCAGGGTTCAGCCACGTATACAGTCGAGAATGACATATCACTGTCTCGAGGCTACATCCTTAAAGTGGCTCCTAGTACAAGAAAGGTGTGGGAAATGTACTTATGAAGAACAGGGGAGGGTTTAAGGAGCTCCTGTGGCCCTAGTCTAGCTCATGGGTCAACAGGCAATCACGTCCTCTCAATGACCAACTACTTGCTCCCTTCCTCTCTCTCCCACCCCCATATGTGTGCACACAGCAAGCAGCCAGCCATCTGCAAGCCAGGAAGTCTGCCTTCACCAGAACCCAACCATACTGGCACCCTGAGGTCAAACTCCCAGACTCCAGAACTGTGAGAAATAAATTTCTACTGTTTTTTTTTTAAGATTTTTTTTTTTAATTTACTCATGGAAGACAGACAGAGAGAGAGAGAGAGAGAGGCAGAGGGAGAAGCAGGCTCCCTTGCTGAGCAGGGAGCCCAATGCAGGACTCGATCCCAGGACCCTGGGATCATGACCTGAGCTGAAGGCAGACACTTAACCGACTGAGCCACCCAGGCGCCCTAAATTTCTGCTGTTTACCCCGCCCAGTCATGGTATGCTGTGATGGCAGCTGGAGCTAACATACTACCTCAACGTGGCTTACAGTCAGTTGAGAACTAGATCAAGGAAAATGTACTTCTTGCCCAATGGGGACAATAGTAATAGAAATAAAGACACATGTTTTTTATTCCTTGTAGTAAGTTCTTACGCTATTTACACCAAAGCTCTGACTCATTCATTAGCATTAATTCTGAACTTGAAAAAAAGAGTAGATTTCTAACCTGCTTGGCAAGAATTGCAATTATGTTCAGTGACAGATTAAAGGATCATCTTCTTCTTAATATACACAAAAGCAAATAAAAATTTAATCATTTTTTAAAATAATATTAAATTACATGGTTTAGAAGCAGTAAAAAAAAAGGGTTGTTTTAGGTATTTAAAAAGAAACAAAAAACTAGGGTTAGATTGGGTTGATTAAAATTCTGTGTGGGGATGCCTGGGTGGCCCAGATGGTTAAGCGTTTGCCTTCAGCTCAGGTCATGATCCCAGAGTCCTGGGATCAAGTCCCTCATTGAGCTCCTTGCTCAGCAGGGAGCCTGCTTCTCCCTCTGCCTGCCACTCCCCCTGCTTATGCTCTCTCTCTCTGACAAATAAATAAAATCTTTAAAAAAAATAAAATAAAATTCTGTGTGGACCTAACAGAAAGGTGGGAGAGGGAGGGGCTAGAATATACCTCAAAATCAAAACTATTTTGGGGGGAAAAAGACATTAACTCTAAAACTTACCCAAAATGAAGGTAGCATTTCCTTTAGCCTCTAGCTACAAGAAACAGAGCCACTTCAGTACATAAAGACTGATAATAATGTTCCCTTTATACAGAAATCCGGGAAAAGTTGAACAACCCAGCTCCAAAAATGACGGCATCTTTGTGAAGCCATGAGAAGAAAAAAAAAAAAAAATCAGATCGATAATACAATCAATTTAAGAATCTTTATTTTAGTGACCTGTTGCTGTGGTCTGAATGTTTAGGTCTCCCCCAAAATTCATATATTGAAATCCTACCACCCCCAAGGCGATGGCATTAGGAGGCGGGGCCTTAGGGAAAATATTGGGCCATGAGGGCAGAGTCCTCGTGAATGCAAGTAGTGCCCTTGTAAAAAAAGACCTCAGAAGCTCCCCTGCACCTGCCACCGTGTGAGGACACAGCAAGAAGATGCTATCTATGAACCAGAAAGAAGGCCCTCACTGGACACTGAATCTGCCAGTGCCTTTGGTTTAGACTTCCCATTCTCCAGGATTGTGAGAAACACACTTCTGTTGTTTATACACTCTCTGGTCTACCAGGCTCCGGTATTTCTGCTACAGCAGCCTGAGTGTGCTGGCACTGTTATTAGGTAATTCAGCTGATCTCCGCACAGCTGCTTCTCTCTGTCACTACTCGCTTATTCTCACCCCCGTTTGTCTATCTCCCATGCTTCTCCATAGACAGGTTTCCTTAGTCACAGATCTTGCTTACTTGTAATTTCTTCCTTATAAATTTGGCTGTGGCCGTGACCACACATGGCCCCAAGTGCTCTCTTAGCACCTTTTTCAACTTCACCTCCCATAAATAAGAGGCTCATTCTTTCTCCCTCTTTCCAGGTCAGAAAAACATGCTGATAAGCCCAGCTCATCTTTTCAGATCTCTGGGTCGTTGGTACTTCTTCACGGTCCTGATGTCAGGTCTAAGCAGCTCTAGAGGAAATAAGGAGGGGACACAGCATCACAGGAACAGGGACCCACCCTTCCACAGAGGCTGTGGCCAGGCAGGCATTTGATGGCCTGACCCATCAAGAATATTAAGGGAAGCTTGGGTGCCTAGGTGGCTCAGTCAACTAAGGGGCTGCCTTTGGCTCAGGCCCTGATCCCAGGGTCCTGGGATCCAGCCCCACATCGGGCTCCCTGCTCATTGGGGAGTCTGCTTCTCCCTCTCCCTCTGCCTCTCTCCCCTGCTCATGCTTTCTCTCTCTCTCTCTCAAATGAATAAATAAATAAAATCTTTTTAAAAAAAAAAAAGAGTATTAAGGGAAGCTCAAGAACAAAAATGAGGGAAGAGCTAGGCTCACTTTTTTTTTTTTTGTTAAGATTTATTTATTTGAGAGAGAGCATGCACATGCATGTGCAAGCACGCAGTGAGCAGAAGGAGGAGCAGAGAGAGAGAAACTCAAGCAGACTCCCCTCTGACTCTGGAGCCCAATGCAGGCTTGATCTGCTGACCCTGAGATCATGACCCCAGCCAAAATCAAGAGTCCGAGACTCAACCGACTGAGACACCCAGGCGCCCCTTGGCTCACTTTTTAAATCCGAATATCATTATAGACCAAAATCTGACCACAGATAAGATGTAGCTGTGGGAGTTTTCTCTCTTCTAAATTAAATTTAAATTAAAACATAAGTATACATATATTCTTGTCTTTAAGATGTTATTCCCATTTCTAAGAAACAGAAGTAAATAAGAACAAGGATGTCACAATGGCCTCAAAGAAATCTCTGAGGTCTTAGGAATTGGAAAACAGCCCATTCTGAGTAACCATGCAAAGATCTGTATATGTGTTGTCCAACAGAAATTTAATGTGAGTCGCAAACATGAGCCACATGTATAATTTCACTTTTAAAATTTTGAAATTTCATTTAAAATTTTAAATTTCACATTTTAAAATTTCACAAAAGTTCACATTTTAAAAAGTAATAAGGAAGGAGTGGAAGATATTTTAGTAATATATTTTACTTAACCTAATTTATCCAAACTATTATTGTATTATTATAATCATAAATATATAATTATATTTGTAATATAATCAGACATATTTATAACTGAATGTTAAAATTAATACAATTATTAAGTTATATAAAATTAACATTAAAATTGTAAATATTTGTGATAATTATTATAATTTGGATGGATTTGATATATAATATTATGATAATAAATATTATATATATAATGTTATTATTATCCTAAACTGCTGATCCGCTCATCTCCAGTCAGAACAGGGTATGGGCAGCCTGGAAAAGTCAGCGATGCAGGTGCAGGTGAATGAGTCACCACGGAGGAAGGTGAGAAGGGGACAGAAGATGGGGAAGGAAGAAATAAAGTGCAGAAGAAAAGGAATGAAAGGAGAGAGATGGAAGAGGCAAGGGTAGCGACCACAGGGCAAGAGGGAATTTGACCAGCAACAGAAAGGGCATTGTGGTGTGAGGAAGGGAGCTGGGGCATGGGGGAGGGGGAGTGGGGGGCACAAAAGCCAAGGACCCCAGAAACTCAGGGAGGCAAGCCTGTGTGATTGCCGAAGTCAGCCAGGCCCACAAATGTAGTTCATGAAAATCAAGAGCCTAGAAAAATCAACAGAGCAGTGTCAAGGACAAATACCACTTGTGTAGCTGACAAAAGTAGAATATGTTTCGCTTTATATCCCCAAATTGACACAGTTGCTTAATCTACTTGAGCTCCTGGTAATGAGCTCCATGGGAAGGCCTCCCTTCAGGAGAAAATAATTGCTGGGCAGGTTTTTCATGAGTGAAGAAGACAAGGCCCACCCTAATGAAAACTGAGCCCATCGTCGTTCAAGTGACCAACGGGTTTTTTTTTTTTTTTCCACTTTTCTTTGGCCATAATTATCCTTTTTCAGTGGGCTGTGGTCATCAGAAGATGTTTCCCTGTTTCAAATGTTGCAGCAAAAAATGTCTCCTGGCCGCCCATGCTAAGGCACTGGCTCCTCGCTCCCCTCAAAGGGGCTGACATCTCACGGAAAGACCAGGAAGGTGGTTTTCCCTTCATGTACGATGACTCATCAAACAAGGAAATGTGACGTCTGCTCATCACCATTCCACAAACACACATGGTACAACTCGTGCCCATTAGCCATCGGTACCAGAGCAAGTAAGTGTTCTTCAGCCATGACTAATATAAATTAAATGAAGTGAATGGAACAGACCACACAGAGACGGGTGGAGAAAAGAGCCTTCATTATATAAAAGAGAAGCCCGAGCCCCTGGTGCTGCTACAGCGGCTTCATCCAATTAAAATATGTATTAAAGCTCAAATCAAACAAAACAGAGATGTAATGTCGTAACCAAGTACCTCTTAAAAATTAAAGTGAAAAGGTAAAACATAATGTTAAAGAGCATTTAATGACACGAAAAGATGTTTCCGATATTTTGTTAAGGAAAAAGCAGGTTATAAAAACAAGCGTTCGCTGTGATCTCATCTTTGTTAATTTTATGTAAGTAAATGCCCACAGAAAACGTTGGACCGGCATGCGCTCAATCATCAAGGGAGGTGGGATTACAGTGGGTTTGTATTTTCTTTTCTATCCATATTTTCCACATTTTCTACAATAAACATCACTTTCACAAGAAAACTCTTCTGGAGAGCATAAGGGCGCTCTGTGTTTGAGATCGCTGCCAAATATTCTCCCCACTTCAGCTTGTCCACCCAAGCCGGGGCTCCCTCTGGCTCCACCAGGGCCATTAAAAGTGGCAGCTCTACTTGTCACTCAAATGGTCCCTTAGAGAGTAAGGTGGAACCAAGAGGAAGTAATGACCAGTTTGCAGGACAGAGTGTGGGTTTTAGGGTGTGGGTTTTTGTTTTGTTTCCTTCACATTTTAAAGAATGTGCCTGGTAACATCCCACAGCCCTTGTTGTAGCTGCTGACAAGAGCCCAAGGGTGTGGAGAGTTCGGTTCACAGACTGCTGAGACCTGCTGGGAGGGAAATCGAGTCCCCCCCGGAAGCCCCCCTCCTCTCCCATCTCCTGGGTCTCCGGGAGGTCAGGAATGAAGGAGGGTGGGGCTCCTCCAAGCTCACCACCAAGCTAAGCACAGAGAACTCCACTTTCTCTTCCTGCTCCGTTTCCCTCAGGCCCTCCGACACATACCCAACCTTCATAAAATTCCAGTAGTATATGCAATAGATTCTGCTATTTGGAAAATTCTCATGTCTGACCTTTGTAGACCTTCCATTTTGTCTTTCTTTTACTTTTCAACATTTCAGCTGAAAATGGAAAATGCAATTATATTCCTGCCCTTGCTTGAAGTCTCAGCGAAGCTCACTAAAGACATCAGAGATTTGGTCTACGGAAGCCTTGGTTTCTGATAAGAGGACTGTTGTTTCGTTCGTTCCCATTTGCATCTCTCAGAATTCCCATTATTGAATAAAAAGCAAAGCAAAGGGTGACTTAAACTATAAAACTTCAGGTAAAATTAATGCACACTTTTAAAACTTAAAAATGTATCCATGCATAGAAAGACAGTACAGATATAGTGAATATAAACATGTAAATGCATAGAAAACACAACATGCATAATGATCCCCTTTAAAGAAATCATTATATATATACATATATTCAAAGGTCTGAAAAGATGTTTGTCAAGGTGTTGATGATGGTTTTTGCTGAATGGTAGGATTTTTTCTTCCCTGTGTCTCTCACACACACACTCATCCTTGATGTATTTTCTAATTCTTCTATATGCACATATTGTATAGTATTTTATTTAATAAAATAAGCACAATCCAAATTGTATCAGCACACTGCCTATACTATACCTAACACATAGTAAGTACTTAGTATTTTAGCAAACATTTAGTAAATGTAATAAACACCTAATTCTGTTGGAAAATAACAGTAGGCAGCATTTATTGAAAGCTTACTATATACCAGATGCTGTACTAAAAGTTTAATATGGGGCACCTGGATGGCTCAGTTGGTTAAGCATCTGCCTTCAGTTCAGGTCACTATCGACGGGTCCTGGGATCGAGTCCCACATGAGCAGGGAGCCTGCTTCTCCCTCTCCCTCTGCAGCACCACCCCCCTGCCCCGCTCATGCTCTCTCTCTCTCAAATAAATAAATCTTTTAAAAAATAAAAATAAAAGTTTAATATATATATAATCTCATTTAAACCCTACAATATTATTAGATTGATACTATTATTCTGCCCTTTTAAAATGATGATTAAGACAGAGTTGTTTTTTTTTAAGATTTTATTTATTTGAGGGAGACAGAGAGCACAAGCAGGGGGAGGGGCAGAGGGAGAGGGAGAAGCAGGCTCCCCGCTGAGGAGGGAGCCCAATTCTTGGCTCAATCCCAGGACCCTGAGATCATGACCTGAGCTGAAGGCAGACACTTAACCAACTGAGCCACCCAGGTGTCCCAAGACAGAGAGAGTTTAAAAAAGAAAGCAAGTTCCAGAACCATAGTCAGTCTGACTATAGCCCTTGCTCTTCTTAATCACCCCACTAGGGAGTGGTTTTGATTATAAAATCAAGTAAAATTTGTCATATAGTTAGATTAATATCAACCATATTTGTAACTGTTTTCTATTCATTGCCTTTGGTTTTAGTTCCTTTTTTTCCTTTTTTTCTTTTTTTTTTAAGTAGGCTCCACACCCAGGGCAGGTCTCAAACTCACAACCCTGAGATCGAGACCTGAGATCAAAAGTCAGACCCTCTACCACTGAGCCACCCAGGCTCCCCATCTTCTTTTTTTCCTTCCACTCTTTTCTGCCTTGTCATTTGAGCATTTAATAGGATTCCATTTTTTTCTCCTCTCTTAGCACATCAGTTACACTTCTTTTTCTAACTTATTTTTTAGCAGTTGCCCTAGAGTTTGCAACATGCACTTACAACTAATCCAAGCCCTCTTTCAAATAATATTATAACACTTCACAGACAGTGCAAACAACTTAAAACAGAGTAGTCCCAGTTTTTCCCCTCCTGTCCCCATAACATTGCTGTCATTCATTTTACTTTCCATAAGTGACACTCACCAAATACATGGCTGCTATTATTGTTTTTAAACCAACTGTTATCTGTTTAAATCAATTAATAATAAGAAAATAAATATTTTATTTTACCTTCATTTATTCCTTCTCCAACACCCTTTTTACATAGATCTGAGTTTCTGACATATATCATTTTCCTTCCCTCTGAAAATCTTTTTTTAATAATTCTTACAAGGCAAGTCCCCATGGCAACAATTCCCTCCATTTCTGATTGTCTGAGAAAGGCTTGATTTCTCCTTCATTTTTGAAGGATAATTTCACTGGATACAGAATCATAGGTTGGTGATTTTTTTCTTTCAACAGTTTAAATATTTCACACTGCTCTCTTTCTTGCATGGTTTCTGAAGAGCAGTCCATTGAAATTCTTTTCTTTGCTTCTCTGTGGGTAAGGGGTTTCTTTCCTCTTGTTTCTTTCAAGATTTCTCTTTGTCAGGGTGCCTGGGTGGCTCAGTCAGTTAAGTGTCTGCCTTTGGCTCAGGTCATGAGCCCAGGATCCTGCGATCAAACCCCAAGTCGGGCTCTCTGCTCAGCGGGGAGTCTGTTTCTCCCTCTCCCTCTGCTGCTCCCTCTGCTTGTGCTCTCTCTGTTGAATAAATAAATAAAATCTTTAAAAAAAAAAGATTTCTCTTTGTCTTTGATATTCTGCTGTTTGAATAAGATATGTCTAGGTATGACTTTTTGGGGGGTGTGAGATATTTATCTTCCTTTCTATTTTATGAGCTTCCTGGATCTGTGGTTTGGTGTCTGACATTAATTTGGGGGAAATTCTCAGTATTGTGTCAAATATTGCTCCTGTTTCTTTCCCTTCTTCTTCTCCAACTGGTATTCCCTTTACACATGTTACACATTTTGTAGCTGTCCCAGACTTCTTAGATGTTTTCTCTTTTTCGTTCCTTTTTCTCTTCGAATTTCAGTTTTAGAAGATTCTATTGACATTTCTTCGAGCTCACTGATTCTTTCTTTAGCCACGTCCAGTCTCTTGACCAGCCCATCAAAGGCATTCTTCATTTCTGTTACAGTGGTTTCTGTTTCTGGCACTTCCTTTTGATTCAATCTTAGAGGCTTCCTCTCTCCACTTCTATTACCTATTTGTTCTTGTGTGTTTTCTACTTTTTCCATTAAAGCCTTAGCATATTTGGAAGGGTTTTCTCACGTGTCCGTTTTGTTCATTCGGCTCCTCTGCTCAGAGCTGTTCCTCTGACACAGCTCTCAGCTGTGGCTGATGCCAAATCACAGCTGGAATCAAGTTACCCTTTTGAAATTTTTCAAAATCCCAGACATCATCCCAGAATTGAGGTATTTTGAATAAACAGGCTGTTTTGCATTAGGGCAAAAAGAAGCCATGTCCTCTACTAACTTATAAACTCTTTGACTGATGGGATAGTATGGATAATTCATCTTGCTGGCCCAGGGCAAAGCTTGGCCCATTATACACACCCAATACTTGATATCAATTGACCAAAAAACAACAAAAGATCCTGGATCTGGTACCCTCTCTGACTAGTTAATTAGAATTTGGAAAGCAGGATCATCTAAGGCTAATTTGAAGTACAGAATGATCCACTTATTGATTATTAGAAGTGGTAATTCAAAGTAATTACTGTAATTACAACGTAATTAATCCCTTAATGCAATTTGGGTGTCACAATCTGCTTATACCAAACACTTAAAAGATCATTAAGAACAGATTCATTAAAAACAGAAGATCTAAGGGTCAAAACAGTTACTGATATTGAAACAAATTCTAAGACACAGAATAACTATGATGCTTATAGAATAAAAATAAAATGCTAATGTAATCAACAAGTAAATAAAGGAGGTAGTAGATGTGTCCTTTCTATTAACCTTTCTATATTTCAGTGTTGGAGGGAAGTGATGATACCTGAATACTTCCAAATTACCTCCAATTTCAACTTTCCCCTCTCTCTGAGGACTAAGAATAGGGTATTTTCAGAAAAGAATTGGGCACTGCTCACTGATCATTTTTTCCATTCGTAATTATTTCCCCCTTTATAATTGAGAATGCCTTTAAGAAATTTCTGTTGGAGAAAACCTTAAGGCCACTAAGAATAGACAGATGCAGGGGCACCTAGGTGGCTCAGTTGGTTAAGCATCGGACTCTTGGTTTCTACTCAGGTCATCTCAGGGTTGTGGGATCGAGCCCCATGTCAGCACAGAGTCTGCTTCAGATTGTCTCTCCCTCTCCATCCCACTTACTCTCTCTCTTTCAAATAAATAAATAAATATCTTTAAAAAAAAAGAATAGAGAGATGCAGTTTTAAAGATTTTTATTTATGGGCACCTGGGTGGCTCAGTCGGTTGAGCATCTATCTGCCTTTGGCTCAGGTCATGATCCCGGGGTCCTGGGATCGAGCCCCACATCGGGCTCCCTGCTCAGCAGAGAGTCTGCTTCTCCCTCTCCCTCTGCCCTCCCTCCCCTGCTCTCTCTCTCTCTCTCAAATAAATAAATAAAATCTTTAAAAAAAAAGATTTTTATTTATTTACCTGAGAGAGATCGCGTGCATAAGTGGGGGGAGGAGCAGAGGAAGAGGGAGAGAAAAACTCAAGCGGACCCCACACTGAGTGTGGAGCCTGAGGTGGGGCTTGAACCCAGGACACTGAGATCATGACCTGAGCCTAAATCAAGAGCCAGCCGCTTAACCGACTGAGCCACCCACGTGTCCCTAGAGAGATGCAGTTTTAAAGATAGTCAGCGTTTAGTATTCCACTAAAGTGTTCTTACTCAATTTGCCAATTTCCCACCTGTGGCCCCCCACCCCAACATTCCTAAATCTGGCCTAACATCAGCTAACATTTCTCAGATGCCTATGTTATGTCGGGCACTTCACATATATTGGCTAATTTACTCCTCACAAGAACACTGGTTGTATTGTGATTAAACCCATTTCACTGATGAGAAAAATGAGGCACATGGACAGTAAGTAACTTGTGCAAGAACTTGGACTTCAACCCAGGCCATCTGACTTTGGAGTTTGAATTCCTCCCCACAGTTCAATATTGGAAAGAACTGAAACTTCTGTATTGCCACTGGATTCCAGGTTAGAAGTCACACCCCACATTTCTCCCATCAGTGAAAGCTCTTACCTATGGAATAGCTTATTCTATTGCCAGGACAACACCTGAGTTTTCTGATCAGAACTTTTGTTGTTGTTATTTTGCGTATGTCAGAGAGGCTGGTTTGACAAGAAAAGTATGAACCCAGCCTCTGCAACTGGTTCCTGGAATCCCATTACATAATCATTTGACCACACGCCTAAAGCCTTTGACAATAGGTACATTTTTTAAATATTATTATTTTTGGTGAAGGCATTCTATACAGTGAGTCATTCTTATCAAAAAACAAATGCCATCGGGGCACCTGGGTGGCTCAGTCGTTAAGCGTCTGCCTTCAGCTCAGGTCATGATCCCAGAGTGCTGGGATCGAGCCCCACATCAGGCTCCCTACTCTGCAGGAAGCCTGCTTCTCACTCTCCCACTCCCCCTGCTTGTGTTCCCTCTCTCACTGTGTCTCTCTCTCTGTCAAATAAAATCTTTATAAAAAAAAACAAATGCCATCAACTTCAAGGTCATTTTCTCAGCCCCTCCCTTTGTAGGACTGATATGCTTTCCCACAGAACATTTGACGATAGGAAGCTTCCCCAACTGGTAAAACTGGAAATAGCGCAGGAGGCCCCGAAAGAAAGACAGTAACAGGTCTGTATAGCCAAGTCTTTAGAATCTCTCTTTTACAGGCTTAGCAGGAGTGTTATGGGGAAGGAGGCAATTGATTACTCTTCACAGAGGGGTCTCCAGGATTTTGTTTCTTTTATGATTTACGCAGTAGAGGGTGTCCTGTGGGGCACTCATCATTCCTGTGTTCTTAACAACACTGCCTCTGAGTAGGTGTGTTCTTCTAGGCAATGAAGTTTCTAGGCACTTAGTGATTCCTCAATTCAACAAAGTGTAATTTTTAAATACCACTCATAGTGATAAGCACAGGAATAAAAGGTTATAAGGACAAAATTCCTGACCTCCAGGTGCTCACAGTCTAGAAACAATAAAATAAGGGGCGCCTGGGTGGCTCAGTCAGTTAAGCATCTGCCTTCTCTCAGGTTATGACCCCAGCCAGGGTCCTGGGATCAAGTCCCGTGTCATCAGGCTCCCTGCTCAGTGGGAAGCCTGCTTCTCCCTCTTCCTCTGCTTCTCCCTTCGCTGGTGCTCTCGCTCCCTCACTCTCCCTCTCTCAAATAAATAAAATCTTTCTTAAAAATTTAAATTAAAAAAAACAATGAAATATACAAACATCTTCAATCCCAATGACATGCTATTAGAGCCCCCTAGAGGCACACCTTACTCCAGGAGTGGAAGACGCCAAGACTGACACAGAGCTGAGCAGTCCAAGGACAAGAAGTTTGCTAGGCAGTCAAGAGGAGACGCGGTGTTCCAGACAGAGGGAAGAGAATGTCCAAAAGCGCTGGGGAGGTGCCCATGATCTCAGGAGGCAGCAAGCCAGTCACCAAGATGGGACTGCAAGGGTGACCTGGGAAAGAGGAACCCGACCAGAAATATGAGGGATATAAGAGGTCAGCACCTGGAGACCTGGCACCTGCAGGAGTCTGGGAATTCAAGGAAGTTCAAGATCTGAACAAACACAGCCAGTGCTGGAAGTGGACAGAACGCTGATTACTGATGACGGCAAAAAATTCAGAAAGCCAGTACCAAAAACCTGAGATGGCCATAGCCCAGCAAGGGTGTGTGCAGGGTGCGTGGGGGAAAGCTTCAGTACCCGTCCCCACCCTCATCCCCCTCAGCAGCCCTCCAGCCCCCAACATACAATCCAAGTTTGAAGAAGGGATGAGCTTGCTGTGCAAACACTGTTTCCAGCCAAGTCCTACAGAGCTCTTTCCAACCAGATGGCTTTCCAAAGCCCTTCTCTATAGAAATTCTAGAGCAACCACCAAGAACCAGAATGACAAAAGGAGAAGAGATGTGGATTCCACGACCGAAATCTGAGTGATAATTGATAATAATTATAGCTAATATCGATTGAAGTCTTACTCAAGCACAGCAGCATACATTCCGCTTGCATTATGCCCTTAAATCTTTATAGGATTCTGTAAGGAACTCGGTGTGGGCTGTCACTTAGACTATAGCACTGTTTATTTGTTGTCTTAGAGATTTCTTTAGCATAGAAATTAACTGCTATTAAAATTTAGCAGCTTTTTACATGCATGTTACTCTTAATTGTTAGATTCAAAAATTAAAATGACAAGCTATTCTACTTCTCCCCATTGAAGAAGGTAGCTTCTCAATATGAAAATGTATTTTTAAATATTTAAATTTGTCAGAGTTACAGGAAATACTGGCCAATCTAGCAAACTTTTTTTTTTACAGAAAATAAGTTACTGAAGCAACTTAGCATTGATGCCAAAAGCAAGACACGTAACTATTTTACAACAAATCACACAGATTTTGATTTTCTAATTACTGATTTGAGAGTGATTACTAATTTTTATTATTTTGTGTTCAATAATTTAACTTGTGTAACTTTACAGAAATGGTTATTAGAAAAATTCTATTCTTATTAGAGAAATAAAGTGTACTAACTAAAATGTTGCTTACTTAAGGGAAGGGCACCTTTCTTTCTAAGCCTCATAGAACCATTCCCTGAGCCAACAGCCCAGGGAAAAGAGGCAAGAATAGAGGGGGGAAAGCAAGCCCTGTGCCCATGTTTTGAGACGATAGCAAGTCTCTCCAGAGATCTACACCTGCACGATTCAGTTATATGAGCCAGTACATTCCTTCTTTGCATTCACTACTTTGGTTCGAGTTTTCAATCCTGAATCCTGTTTCAGAGCATCATGGTCATATCTGCAAGACTCACTTCAGGGAAATCAGATAGAAAGCTAATGACATAGTCCAAGGAAAAGAATGGGGTTCATCTGCCTAAGGCACCATAGTGGGGATGGACTCCACAGGTGGTCAACAGCTAGCTGGATAAATAGGACCTGGATAGATGGGACAAATGGAGCATAAGCAAGGAGGGAAAGAGAGTAGTCTAAACTGGCTTGCATTTCTAAGCACCTTTTAGAATATCGCAAATTACTAACTGATAGAATTAAAAATCTCTTACAAAGGTCTGGCTCACTCTCTTATCTCCTATTGGGATTATTATCAAATCACTCCAGTCACCCTGGAGTGTAAGATATGTACAGCCATCTTTGTGAAAGGAAGATCTTCAAATTTGCGGAGAGACATCACTCAGCAAGATTAAACCACAAGGAAGAAGAGCAGGCGATAATAAACGAGGAAATACACCTGGCTCAACTTGAGTGACAGCCGTAAAATTAACTCTACTTAGGAGGTTTTCTAAAAACATAAATCTCCAAGTTGTCAGGGTGACACTCGGCATAAAAATCACAACATATCCAAATATACAATATATTCTAGTAATTAAATCAGCTACCTGTCACCAGAAAGGACTTTTATTCCCTCTGATTAGATTCCCTCCATGAACCTGCCAGGCCACCTGATCCATGTGACAGGTATTTTCAGTGACTAGCTAAAGACTGGATGTCAGCCATTTAATTGCAGAACTATAATTCCAAGAGTTGAAAAACCAATTCATCTTCACTGTTTTTATATCATATAGCACACCTCCCTCCCACTACCACTGGAGTTTACAATATACATGTTATTAGTCTATTAGCTCTAAATAATCAACATTACCAAAATACTCTATAAGCAAATGGAAATACTGGTGGTATGTGGTATCGATCACAAGGGTTCTGCAGAAATCTTTTTTAAAATTGATTTCACAAGGGCTATATCCATACAGCCAAAATGAAAGCCATCGGTTGAAGTTCTACCTAGATAAAACCCTGCAAAGAGTATTTTGTTTGCTTCCTTGACTTACGCACTATTGACGCTGGTGATAGCTCTCTATTTTTGGATCTCTCTACTCTATTGGCTTCAAGGACACGGCTTGGCTTCTCTCCTGTACCAGGCCTCTTTTCAACAACTGACTTGAGAATGATTTTTTTCCTAAACTACTCACTGGTGTCACTTTGACCCAGTCTCATAATTGAGCATTCAACCAGTAACATGATTGAGCATAAAAAAAAAAACCACACAAAAAAAAGCTCAGGGTCTTGTTCTAAATTTTTTCCTTATAATCCTTTCTTTTATTTCAACGCAAGCTTTGCCGCTAAGGAAATGCACAGCAGTATTTTCCATGAAGTGCAATTTGCTGGGATGTTATTTCATTTTCTCACATTGCTAGTTAGCAGTTAGGATGGAGCTCATACTTACAAACTAAAAGCACGATAAGGATACATTGGCTTAGGTTCCTCTAAAAATAATAACATATTTAATTTTGATCTTCAACTCGCGAAAAATGGTTATTTCTCTTCTGGTGAATTTTATCAAATGGTTTCCTACAGCCATGGCGCCCAGCCCTGGCTATGCATCAGAATCCCTGTGAGGTTGTTTAAACATACGGATGCCCAAGGCCTGCTGCCAGAAATGTTGAATCTGCAGCTAGCATTTGTACATTTAAAAGCTCCACAGGTAATTCTGATGGGCAGCCAGCATTGAGAACTGCTGTTCTACAATATGTCTAAAAGCTTTTCTTCTTAAGGAAGGGGGTATAAAAGATGAATTAATTCCTAAGTTTTGAAAGCAGCCATTCAATACTGACCCATGTTTTTAGGTAGCAACTCCAGTGGAGAAGGGGCAACGTAAGATTTGGAGAACGAGGAATATCACCATGTTCCACTGTAGAGTGTGTCATCTGTCACACTCTTCACCAGCCTCCCCTGAACACCTGCTTCTTCCCCGTGTCACACAGCTGTCTGCCGCCTGGATGTCCCCAAGTCCTTCAGCCTGCTGGGGTCCCTTCCTTTGTTGAGCTCTTGATAAAAGTAACTTAGATCTCATTCTTTAACAGGGGAAAAGCTCAGGGACCTTTCCCATATCTTTGGGACTTATTGGGAGGGGAAGTAGGAGTGATAGACACTTGCATTTCCCCCAGGCTCTTGCAACAAAGCTACCATAGATGGAGTGTGTTAAACAACAAACATTTATTTCTCACAGTTCAGGAGGCTGGGAAGTCCAAGACCAAGGCACTAGCAGATTCTGTGTCTGGTGAGAGCCCGCTTCCTGGTTCATAGACAGGCCCTTTTCACTGTGTCCTGACTTGCTAGAGGGGCAAGAGAGCTCTCTGGGGTCTCTTTTACAAGGATACTCATCCCATTCAGGAGGGCTTCACCCTCAGGACCTGATCACTTCCCTAAGGCCCCACTTCTAAGCACCACCACATGGAGGAGTAGGCTTCAACAAATGCATTTGGAAGGGGGAAGCAAACACACAGGCCACTGCAGTCTTCAGGTTCCTGCTTCTTCTGGACTCCCTTCCCTGCTCTCCTGGTTTTCCTCTGTTCCTGCTGCCCCTTTCCGTGCCACCCCGCCCACCAAATACACTGATGACACCCTCCTTCCCCACAGCACTCCCTACAGCAGCACCACCACCGCAAAGGGGCCGGAAGCAAACACAGAGCACAAATTCAGAGCCATAGAGGTGGACGATGCCGAGGAGAGCTCAGCTAAAGATCCCAGGGGCGCCTGGGTGGCTCAGTCGTTCAGCGTCTGCCTTCGGCTCAGGTCATGATCCCGGGGTCCTGGGATCGAGCCTCGCGTGGGGCTCCCTGCTCCGTGGGAAGACTGCTTCTCCCTCTCCCACTCCCCCTGCTTGTGTTCCCTCTCTTGCTGTCTGTCAAATAAATAAATAAAATCTAAATAAATAAATAAATAAATATTCCAGTTTGAATACTCAGAATCTGTTCTAAAATCTCTTGGCCATCCCTACACCGAGATGCCCTCTGCATTGTTCTCCCCTCCAGCTGCCGGCCCCAGCCCCCAGGGCCTGCTACTCTTCCTGCAGAAGCAATGGAGCTCTTTCTCCTCGGTCACACATCAACCAGAGGCTGCTGCATGACAGGCCCTCTCATATCATTCCCTAAAAATCTATCCAGCTCTTTGCTAATCCAAAGCAACCTTTCTCTTTCCGAAACTTCACCACTCACTACTAAATGAATGGTTTCCGTCCGTGAAACTTGTCCCCAAACACCTCACAGAGATCAGCCTGAATTCATAATTAAAATTTTTTAAAAACCTGTAAGCTTCTTTGAACTCTCGAAAGATTTTCTAAATACAAAGAAGTCCTTCCGCAAACCCTTTAAAAACTCCCAACGCCCTTGCTAATTAGAATCTTGGATTCTCTCACCACCACCATGGATGGTGTCGGTACATTTTTAACAACTGGCTGGGGGTTGGAGGAAGCCTGACTTTGTAGCTTTCTGAGGTATCAAAATTCCTGCCAAGGCGGATTGCAAGCTACAACACGGTGCTGCTGATTACGGAGGTGGGAAGAGACGGGCTCTCAGGGGCGCCTGGCTGGCTCAGTCGGTTAAGCGGCTGCCTTCGGCTCAGGTCATGATCCCAGGGTCCTGGGATCGAGCCCTGCCTCAGGCTCCCTGCTCCGCGGGAAGCCTGCTTCTCCCTCTCCCACTCCCCCTGCTTGTGTTCCTGCTCTCGTTATCTCTCTCTCTGTCAAATAAATAAATAAAATCTTTAAAAAAAAAAAAAAAAAGAGAGAGAGACGGGCTCTCACGGGACCGGCTCCAGCACACCCGATCGGTTAATGCAGATGAACAGAGGCAACTTCATCTCACTCCCGCTTCTGCCTGGCCCCGGTCTTGCAGCCCTCCCTGCTCTGCACCAGGGCTCCCCGGTCACCTACCTGCTCCGAGACTCAGGGTCTCAGAGTCTGTTTCCCGGGAAACCGGACCAAAAGCAACAGGCTACATTTATTGAGTGGGGCGGGGGGGAGGGGGTCAAAATGGACTGTGTGAAGTAACAGATCCCAAGCATACCTTCATAATGGCCATGACTCCAGAGATGTTGGCAGGATGGTATTCGAAACAGTTAACAGCTGCCAAGGCGTGGGCATCCACGAATCCGCCCAGAAGCCCCGTGTGGTCAGCCTGCACCCCCGGACCAATGTAGGCAGGCTGACTGTCATCCTGGATTTCAGTGACTGAGCTTATGGTCATGAAGATGATACAAAAAGCAGATTTTTCAGCAGCTGGCCAGTTCTGTCCTGTAGAATCTTGCTTGCCATACCAAAAGGGACATAAGCTAAGGGCAGGGGCGCCAAGACACAAGTGGCTATTACTTCAACTATCTGCCTAATTCACAATAAAAGAAGACAATTTCCACTTCTTCTCAGAAAGGGGCCCTGGTCTCCTTAACTGTGCTGGGCTCTGTCTCTAAGTATGCTGTAAAAATTTTTTAAAAAAGGTTGTTTCCTGACATGGTGACCAGATGAAGAGAGTGTCATCCTGACACTTCTAGAGGCTGAATTCTAAAGATCTAATCTGAAGACAATCTCCCCTGGGTGCACTGGGTGCATCCGAATTTGGGGTGCCAGGCAGGCTCCATCACTGGAACATGCAACTCTTGATTTCAGGGTTGTGAGTTTGAGCCCCACGTTAGGTGTAAAGATTACTTTTTTAAAATTTACCCTGGGACGCCTGGGTGGCTCAGTCAGTTAAGCGTCTGCCTTCGGCTCAGGTCATGATCCCAGGCGCCTGGGATCGAGCCCCATGGTCAGTCAGGCTCCCTCCTCGGTGGGGAGTCTGTTTCTCCCTCTTCCCCAGCCTCTGCTTCTATTCTCTCTCACACTCTCTCTTGTGCATGTGCTCTCTCTCTAATAAATAAATAAAAGCTTTTTTAAAAAAGAAAAGAATTTACCTTGGGGCATAACTAACACATTTGTCTTCATGGATAGGAAGATCCAGGTTCTGTGGGTCCTGAAGTTAATACAATTTTGGAGCACTTCTTCAAGGAAAAGAATACAAAATCTTAAATACCAAAGTAGATGTGAACATATTTATACTTAGGAAAAATCACAACAGATTACAAATTTCAGAAGGTGACAAATGCCACAAACATCATAAAATCTAGAAACTGCAATAGTAACCTTATTACTTAACTGTCCGCCATGCCTCTCTAAGACTTTTTCCCTACATTTTTTTGGTTGCATCCTCTTTGATAGCATCAATTTTGTAATATTTCCCCAGAGATGATACAAAAATAATTTAGCCTTTCCTCTAGCATTGTTGATCAAAATTTGTGTTTTATTATCAATAGTTTAGAAAAGTTTCTTTCAGCTTCATAAATTATTGTTGGAAATGTCAAGTAAAGAAATTTTACTTTTTTTACTGTCAAAGTTGAGAGAAATAGATTTGAAAGAATACAGAGTAGCCTGTGGCTCCATGCGTTTCAAACTTCTTCCTGTCTGCATCCTTCCAGTACCTCACACCGTCCCCCAGTTTCCTGTCATGACTCTACATCTATCCCTACATCTTTATTTTATGATGTCATGTAATAAACGCTGTCACAAAGACCTGCCCCGCGCACCTCACAAAGTCACTTTGGTGTTTTGGTTTTTTTCCTTAATGTGAGGATTAAATGTGAATAGATCTGAATGGCAGCTAATTTTTTTTTTTTTAGATTTTTTATTTATTTGACAGAGCTAATTTTATGGTGCTTACAAAGGTATCATACAAATGTAAGCAATTCTTTTTTGTTTTAAGATTTTATTTATTTATTTGAGAAAGAGAGAGAGAATGAGAGAGAGAGAGCACATGAGAGCCAGGAGAGTCAGAGGGAGAAGCAGACTCCTTGCTGAGCAGGGACCCCGATGCAGGACTCGATCCCGGAACTCCAGGATCATGACCTGAGCCAAAGGCAGTCGCTTAACCAACTGAGACACCCAGGTGCCCCCAAATGTCAGCCATTCTTATCATGATTATTATTTTTGTGAGGTAAAAAGGATACCCTGAGAATTTCTGTTGCATTGTCTGTGATGTCTTCTCAATTCACCCACATTCCAGAAACACTATCGCAAAGCAAGTGGTGTAAGCTTGTAGAGAATAGAATTGATCCACCTACATTAAAATAGTGAAAACGTTTTCTTTAACAAGTCATGGTATCACTGGCAAATGTACACCTAGGGCAATTTATCCAGCCTCCAGAGAATTTCTGTTCACTGCGCAGGAAACTCCCTGCAGATGAGGGATGGCATGGTAGAGTTAGTAGGTTTGGCAAGGTGCTTCCTGGAAGCATATTTGCATATTCACTTTAAAAATTAGCACTGTGAGGTTGGGAATAAAGTCCCTGTACTCTCCGTGTATCGTGAAGCAACTCACTGCTATAGGTACTTTTTAAAACTCTGCATCGATTAATATACTGCTTGTTCTCTTGCAGCAAGGATTCTCGACAAGGAGGAAGGACGGTACCGTGCTGTTCCCTCACTGCCAATAAATTATCTGTCTCTCCCAAGACATTCTCTGTGCAGTCACCACCCAGGCCCAGATGGCCAAACGCTCCTACATCAGAACTTCAGAAATCCTGAGCTAAATATTTTCCCCAGAGGATCCACAATCATCTATATAAGTTAGTGTAAAAAGAACTGAGAAATTGCTTTCCTAAAAAAGTTCTCCAACTTGTGGCTGAAACCCCATGGGTGTTTATCTGGAGAGAAGAATTTCTCACTTCATTTCTCTTTTAGCCTATGAGTGGCCAGTAGATAATCTTCTATTTTTGTGGAACTGCAGCTGACCCTGAGATCAGGATTTGAAGACTGGTGGTTTATTTGGCCGCAATCTCAGGAAGTGGGAGAAGAGAAGAAAGCCATCCAGGGTGCCTCGGTGAATGGGTCATACCCCTGCGAGCACAAGAGGGGACCTCCCAGAGATGGTGCGGAGAGCCTCAGACGTATCCCTACTGAGAGGCGAGAAATCTAGAGTATTTCTCCTGTCCGTGGGCCGAATGTTTGTGTCCTCCACAAAATTCATATATTAAAAGCCCTAACCCCCAGGGTGGCTATTGGGAGTAAGGAAGTAATTAAAGTTAAAGGTCATAAGGGTGAGGCCCTTATTCTATAGGATTAGTGTCCTTTTTAGGAAGAGACACCAGAGAGCCCTCCATCTCTCTCCCTTTGCACGCACATGAGCACAGCAGAAAGGGCTGTCTTCCAGCCAAGACGATAGCTCTCACCAGGAATCAAATCAGCCCGAACCTTGATCTTGACACCCCAGCCTCCAAAACTGTGAGGAAATCATTTCTGTGAAGCCACCCAGTGTATGGTGTCCTGTTATGACAATCCAAGCAGACCGATACATCCTTCTATTCTCATTTGTCATGAGGTCATTAACGTTAGCTCTGCAACCTCCAGCCTGCCCCACGTGGGGTGGGCAGAGCATTGCCAGAGGCAGCCCGCAGATGGAGAATCATGGGTACTTCCAGAAACCACGACCATGGAAAGAGCAGTGGGGGCAAAGGGCTATGGCTGGGCACCGACCGACAAAGTCTGCGACAGGGCAGCTGGGAAACTATGACATTTAGCATTTTATGGCAGACCAGCTCTGCCTCATCTTTTTCATCACTTGTCCCGGCTGCTTAGCCTCATACCACGGTCGCACCAGCCTTGCACCTTGCCCTGCCAAGGATTCAGAGGGCTACCTTTCCAGAAATTACTTTTCGGCTTAAGTCCGTCGGTTCCATTTCTGTTGCTTGCAACTAAGAACGCTCACTGTGCACTCCAAGTTAAATCTAGACATGAAAACAAGAGTTTACCAATGTCAGCTGTGTCTTTCTGCCCAAAATTACAAAAGTAAAATGAATTTATGACTGAAGCAAGGTAAATGGGTAGATAACCCTGAAGGGATGCTTCCTGCAAGATACGATTACAATATCTGCCCCAAGTAGGTATCAAACGCTTTGACATTTTGTTTCACGTGTGGTCCAGCAGTTCCATTTCTAGCTAATTGTCCAAAGGAAGTAATTGGACAACAACTCAAAGAGGAATGCACAATAGTTTTTTTCAAGGCACTTTATCTAAAAGCAAAAAATTATAAACAAATATCAAAATTAAGGGAATATTAAATTATATCTGTGGTAGGATAGTTTATAGCTATTAAGAGTGATTGCTAAAGTATGTTTTTTAATATGAAAAAATATTCATACTGTAAATAAAAAAAAAAACAAAAAAAGTCAGAAAACAGTAGACTCGGTGGGATCCCAGAAGAAAAATATATAAATCTGGGAGAAAATTCTGAAAGGATATATACCTAATATAGTAATCAAAGTTATATTTGGTTGGTGGAAAAAAGATGATGCTTATTTTCACCTTATATTTAGATATACTTACGAGTGCTCAATAATAAGAATTACTTACCAAAATTTTATATAATAACAATACCTGCTCTACCTAACTCACTGAGATAATATCACGTAGGAAAGCATGACTGTCACTAAAATTTTCCTAAACATGCAGTTAAGGAAAGCTTTCATAGGAGATGTATGAGAATCTTCAAGACCATTTAACATAGAATTTAACAACGCATCACTAGGGCTGCTACGATTAATATCAGCAGGCGCAAAAATAATTCTAAGATTATGCACAAATGATTAGCCATCAAGTGTGAATCAATATGGGGATTCATTCAGTACTAAAAGTACAGACCTAAGATTATCTTCGGCATCAGTTGCAACAAGATGTTCTAGAATAAAACCAATTACAAGAGATCAAAAAGTCCCGGCCAATAAAACAGGCATGGGATTATATAAAAATATCAATAAAGTAGTGGATATTACTGATATTATAATTGCTCTTAGCAGGAACACTTTCCAAACCAAGGGAGACAGAATTAAACAAGTAGCTCTGGCAAGAGAATTAAAGCAATGTGTAAATCGAACACCACTAAATTAAATTCTGTTGTCCTGGCAACTCTAATGCTTTGATAAATAAGTTATCCGACATCTTCCAGAACTTGGAACTTATCGTGTGCGTGAAAATTCAAAAGCCATTCCTTCTATGTACTTGTCCTTTGGCCAAAAGAGTTCTATCGAAAGATAAGTTATCATCATGTATTTGGTCCCTAGGGCCTGAGACGTAACCAACGAGGCAGAAACTAACAGATTGCTCCCCACTTTTCCATACCCTCTTCCGCCATCCTAACAGAACCCAGATTTGGTTTGAGTCTGGACTCTTCGCACACACAGCCTGCACTGGGTGTCCCCTCCAGATCCACTTTCCTCGCTTCTCCACCCTGCTTTTTCCTGGGAGCCTGACCTGCATGGACTACATCATGGGCACTCATGACCTCTGGCTTCCAGTTGGGTTGAGTCGATGAGGAGCCCTGAAGGAGAGCAGAAAGCAGGAAAAGAAGGCCAGGGTCGTTGTACCTTCTGGCTCTACCATGTAGGCTGGCTGCTTTCCTGAGCTCAACGTCATCATGTGTCCAGACAAGCAGCCCTCTCCCCCACTAGCTATCTGTATCTGTGGTACACCTGTCTCTAGGCTCTGGAAACCATTCACCAACCCACCCTTCAGGCCTCGGGGGTGCTAAGGTGCTAATGTCACTTGCACTCTTTTTGTGAATTCCCTACACCCTTCTATCTTTGTGAATAGTCACTTTATTAAACTCTCCTCAAATTACTCTGTGGGACCCTGCTGGGACCCTGACTGACTGAGGGCTTCAGGGAAAACTGGCCCCAGACCCAGTTCCAGGATGCACCACAACTTGTTTAAGCCAATCAGAACATGGCACTGCACTGATTAAGGGATGGACAGAAGTGCGCCGATCCAATGAAAGTGAATCTCAGGATTCGTGCTTGGAATTCTAGGCCTGAAGCAGTCTCTCTTAAGACAGATATCGTTGACTGGGCTGGCCTCAAAGAACCCACCATCTCAGTAGCTTAGCCCAAGAAAGCCGATTTCTTGTTCACATTACAATGCAACGAGGGTCCCGCATGAGTCCGCACAGATCCCCACCCACTGCTTTCATCTGGTGTCTCCACTATTCCCTGGGGCCCCTTGTTCCCGCTGCAGATACAGAACCAGTAGGAGCATGAGTCAGGCCTGGAAGTCAGGTACGTGACCTCCACTCACTTTCCAGTGGCCAGAACTCAGTCATACGGCCTCACCTAACTGCAGGGGGCTGGGAAGTGTGGTGTGGCTGTGTAACAAGGAGGAAAACAAAGCAGTTTGATAAACCACTAGCCTGCCTCTACCTCATTCTTCCTGCAAGGGGTAGTTTGTATCAGTTAGGATTGCATTTGGCAGCATGCAGCCGAAACTGAACTCTGGTGACGGAACCAAATAAGGGCTTTATTTGTTTTTATATAATAAAGAATCTGGGGCTAGGCAACTCAGAGATGCTCAAGGAACCAGGCTTCTCCCCCTCATTTCTCGGCAATCCTTAAATGGCATATTCTCCGGCTACAAAACCGCTGTGGACATTCTGTCCAAAGTCCGGGCAGGATAAAGCATGGAGGGCAAAGCACAAAGGACTAAGGGATCATGTCTGATAAGATTGGTCCCTTTTTACAAAGCTTTTTGGGAAGCTCCCTCCAGCAGACTGTCTCTTTCATGGCCACACTGCCTTCAAAGAAGGCTGGGGTAGGGTTGCCAGATAGAATACAGGACGTTCAGTTAAACTTGAATTTCAGATAAACAAATAATTTTTTGTGTAAGTATGTGTGTCCCATGCTGGGCATCCTGTTTTTTGTTTGTTTTTGCAGAATCTGGAAAGTCTAACCTGGGAAATGTGTATTTTTTTTTTTAATGACCACATCACCTCTCTTAAAAACCATCAAGGTTCTGGTGGCGAGGAAGAAGGAAAAATGGACATTGGGTATGATCTAACACTTGCCGGTAGCCCGTAAGTGAAGGTCTGTTGGGTGTGGCTTTCAGGAAAGTTTTATCTTTCTCTCGATACAAGAGGACAGACTTGACTTCTTTCTGAACCGTAGACATGACTCTTACAGAAAGATGGGAAGAACGTGGGTCCAGAAGGATAGACTTAAGACTCACCACCAACTGCTATTTCTGCTGCTATGTAACTTGTCCTTTGTTTCTCTCTCTCTCTCTCTCTCCCGCCCTCCCTGCCCCTTCTTCCTCCTCCCCCTATTTTTCTTTCCTTTTTTTCCCAACAAAATCACGGGGAGTTACACCGGGAGCCAGGAGCGCAGCTGTACCTTTTTGTCGGGATGAGGGAAGCAGCCAGAGAATTAAATCGAGACCCAAATGAGGGCACAGCTGATGGAATTTCCCCAAACGAAACCAGCCCCACCAGGCTAAGTGACCCTAAAGCCCACCATCCCTCCAGTTACATGAGCCCATCAACGTCCTCATTGTTTAAGATCATTTGAGTTGGACTTGAGGTTTTCCTTGTAGGGGAAAACATCCCAACTGATAAAACCAGATTCTTCAGCGCAGTATATGTACTTCTAATGGATTTGACAACAGTTCTCTCATTACACCAAGACACAAAAATAAAATTAACATCAGGCGATACAACACGGCAGGCATTTTTAAGTGGGAACACATACATTTTTATAAACCAAAGTTCAAAGTGAAAATTGTACAATTAAAGGTCTTTGTCAAGCCTGTTTTCTCCCTGTTACTCTAGGTGTTTTGTAAGGCCTGTAAATAGATTAAAATTTGGGGTATTAATTATTCCCACTGGTTCCATAGTTCATGCACTGAAGTGCGGCATTTTTAAGTTTCAATAATTGGACTTGGGAGACTTACAGAGACGAAGAGCATACGTTAAGTTGTCATATTCTATTCTCAACATGTGACCGTCATTATCTCCCAACTCAATAATGCTTCTAAATGTACAAGCTATGTGTGAGCCAGTGTTAAGTCTTTAAAATCCTGGAGCTTGACATTTATAGCTATTCTAGCCAGCAGGAGTTCATTTTAGCTGGGTTGCATTTATTGTTTCAAGCGTGCCCTCTAGGTTCTTTGGAAACACTGTAAAATATTGTGGCAAAAAAGAAAAAAAAAATGATCCATACCCTCAGTCAGGTGCCATAGAATGAGTACGAATAAAGGCCAGAGGAGGAAGTGAGTGAGAGAGGGTCTCAAGTCCATGACTGCACAAAGTGATTGGATCATCCTTATCAATGCCATGTAAGGAGGTAAAGACCTGGAGTGAAACACCAGTCATCATAGTTACTTTATTGACTTGATCCAGTCTGACCTGAACTAGCCCCTTCCGAAGTCTTGCTTCCCTGATAAGGAAACCGAACTAGCTGTGGTCTCCACTCACACAGAGATGCCAAATTCGGTTACAGCAACTGCAGAAACCTGCCTGAGTCCTTTTGTTCAAGTTACACTTTGTTATATCCAGTGTTCATTGTGTCAAGTAAGTTGGCCTTTGCCAACTCTCTTTTTGCTAGAGAAGGATCCTCAGACGAAGAGCTATTGTGTTGATGGAAACTGAACTGTTTAGCCATGGCTTCATTCATTCCCTGATTGTAGCTGGGGAAGCAGAGAATTTCTGACTGACGGCTTAGGTCAGAAATGACCTGCCGAGCTACCATCAAGGGCAGCTGCTCTTACGTACTGCTAGCCATGCTAGTAAATATGTGTAGAGTGAAAATTACTCAATTCTCTCTCCCTGCCTCACGTATTATGTATTATACATATATTATTACGCATTATACATATAATGCATATAATGTTTTATATATGGTACATACAAAGTGATGCAAGGTGTTATTTCATTGCATATCTGAGAGATAACACTGTATATGTACTATATATAATACTGTATCTATTATATGTACAATAGAGCAGAGATATAATACTAAATATATTATTTATGATATGCATAGGGAACAACTTATAGATTTACATATACCTATAGAGCAAAATTTTTTTAATCTTTAAAAAAATTCATTGACAATTAAACTGCAGAACGAATATTTCCCAATTAGAACAATCCTTGCCCCAACTTTCCTTGCAAAGACTTCCCACCCCCAGCACTAGAGAACGTTCTACCCATCCTCAGAGCCATCAGAGGAAGGAAGTAAAGGCAGACAACGGCTGAAGAGAACAGAAGGAATAAACCACCACTCATTGTTTCTCAAAAATTTGCAAAAACTTTCCATTTTCTACTTCCGTTCCTTCAGCATCAATTAAGGAAGCTTTGCTTTGTAAAAGGGGTAGGACTGCGTGGTTCCTCCGCTTTGCTTTGCTTGGCTTTGCTTTGCTTTGCTTTGCTTGTCGGGTGATCTGGGGACATCTCAGATTTCCATCTCCCTGTCTGCCCCCTAAACCGGGTCATGTGGCAAGTGATTTCCAATGGCCCTGTGGCCGCTTCATCTCCATGGGCTTCTCACGTATCTATCCTAGTTTTACTCTTGAAATGGCTGCCGTTTGTCATCGTACCGAAGAGCTGGCTTGACTACATTTCTCACTCTTTTAGCTGCTGTGTCAATACTTCAAAACATTCAGTCAGTTAACTCAATTCAGTCAAAAATTGTCACAATGTTTAGCATTGTGTTGACACAGCCCATGGCATTGGAGGAAAGACAGCTCATTAAGTTCTTAGTGATTCTGCATGGAGCAGAACTACACACTGTCACAGGGCTACAAATGGAACCGGACCACTGTGACAAAAGGAAGAAAATGGATTTCCACTGGACTGCCAACCGCGTGCCAGGCGCTATGTGAAAATGCATCCACATTTTAGCCCATTTAATCGCAAAATAATCCAAGCCCTCCTTGCTGACCATGAGTTGGATTGATGATGCTAGTTTAAAAACAAAACAAATGAACAGTTTCTTACAGAGAACAAATTGGTGGCTGCCAGAGGGGAGGTGGGGGCAGGGGGAATGGGCAAAACAGGTGAAGGGGATTCAGAGGTACAAATTTCCAGTTATAAAATAAGTAAGTGGCCAAGATGAAATGTACAGCATAGTCACTAACAGGGTAACAGCATTGTATGGTGACAGATGGTGACCACAGCAATCGTCATGAGCACCGAGTACTATAAAATCACTATGTTGTACGCCTGACACTAACCTAGCATTGTGTTGTCACGTATATTTCAATCAGAAATAAATAAATAAGAAAGCCAATGGTAGCTTATGATGGAGTTCCTATTTCCACACGAATACTCAAAGAATGCAGAAAAAAATAGGCTGCACAGTAAGTGTTTCACTTAACGGTTCAACTGCCTTTAGCTTGTGTGTGCATTCGGTTCGGTTGCAAACTGATATGGCTCCTTGCAGAAAGCCAGACGCCTAGTGCCCAGTCGCAATCCAGCCGGCACCCAGAGAAAGCGGACCTTGGAGGGGATTAGACACAGATGGAGAGGTGGGGCTGGCTGAAGGAAGGGAGTGGGGAGGGGAGCATGGCGGGGGGAGGGGCGGGGGGAGGGGCGGGGAGAACCTTGTGCTCCATCCTCAAGGACTTTATCCGTGCAATGCATACTGGAAACCACTCTATCGGGATGCCTACTGCGTGCAGTTCCAGGGCTAACCCGAGAGCCTGCAAGGAAACCGGCCGAGACACTGCCAAGTAGCCAGGACAGGAAGTGTTAATGAGCCATGTAGCCAGGACTCTAAGGACCTTGCAATGAGAATGTCCTGAGGCACAAAGCGAGGGCAGAAGAAGGCCTGGGGCGGCCTGAAAAGCAGAGGGTAAATAAAGAAAACCCTAGAAACAGTTCACTGTAATAGGAATTCAGCTTATATTTGAAATAAATTACCCCATTTTTACTCTAAATATTTCGGTCTTTAAAAGAACTACTGAAATATCTCCCCATTATATATCTGCCTGGTGCCTATGTCCTGTGCCCAAAGGACGGGCCAGCCCGGCGCAGCCTCACCACTGGTGAAGTAAAGTCAGACTGCGTCCTTGCAAGCAGCCAAGCCAGTTCTTGGGGACTTTCATAAAAACATCAACGCCGTGCGGGAACAGATTTTCCCCACAATTATAAAACTCGGCAGTTTCGGGTCTTGAATGGCAATGCTATAGACAGGTAATTAGATACTAACTTCCACGTCCATGTTCTTCAGTTCTCAACAGTTAATTGGTAATTTACCCATGGACTTCCCCTTCACATAGATCTCACATTCACACACGAGAAGTCGAAGGCAAAGAAAATTGCTTCCTATTGTAGGTTTTCTCAAATTAAAAATGTATATCTTGTACACAGTTTTAAAAGGTCTGAAATAAGGCATTCTCTGAAGTTCCCAGAGAGTTACGAAGACACTAGTGAGCCTTTATGCATTTGTTTTAAGGAAAAGAGGCAGGGAAGGGAAATGATCTCCGCAGTAAAATCACTCACACACACACACACACACACACACATACACACACACACGGTTGTGGGTGCGGTGGGGGAAGGGGGTCCTTGCATGCTTCTTTCTCTTATTGCTTGCATTCTATTTACAGAGAGATCAGAAAGTATATATGTAAAAAGAAAAAAATGAAATTCACTTCTAATTCACTCGCTCAGAATTAACCACTGTTGATATCTTTAGGTTTGACCTGTAGCATTAGATTCTTTGAGAACATCCTGTGTTGAAAGGAAGGAAGGAAGGAAGGAAAGAAAGAAAGAAAGAATAAGAAAGGAAGAGAGAAAGAGAGGGAGGGAAGGAGGACGGGAGGAAGGGAGGAAGGAAGGAAGGAAGGAAAGGGAAAGAAAGAGGGGGGGGGAAGAAAGAGAGACTTTGAAGGAGGTACCCACTAGCCCCTGGCCCATCTCGTCAGATCTGGTTCCCTTCCCCAGCCATGAGTGGCAGTGAAGCTGATCCCCACACCCACCCCACACTCCTGGGCCACCTCACCACATCCTACCCTGATACCTCCAACCCCATGAAGAGATGACACTGGCCACTTGGCCACACTCTTAATCACCACAACTTGAAGATGAGACCTAAATAATTAAAATGAAGTTTCCGTTTCTCTGTTCTTACCTCACATCAGATTTGGTTAGATCTGCACAAATTAAGAATGTATACTGGTGTTAAATTATTTTAATTAGGCATTTTGTGGTGCTTGTGAAATTCACTTCAGGAGACTCTGGAAAAGAACGTCCACCAAATGTAAGGGACGGGACTTAATTTTTAGGAGGCCCAAAGCTTGTATAATTGGGGGGGGCGGTTCCCTTAAGAAAAAGAAAATCATGAATGCAAAACGTAGCACAAAAATATTTATTTAGGATGAGAAAAGAATTCGCAACTAGTAACAAATCTTTAAAAGTTGACAAATACCACACATATCACAAAATCCAGGAAAATGAAATCATCTGTTTTTGAGCCAGCCAACCCTCCACCGTAATATTTTTCACAGGTGAGCTGTTGGCTCCACTTGCTTCCCCCCCAACCCCCACCTCCTGGAAGTGCCAGCACCATGGGACAGACTCATCTCACAACCCAGTCTCTGGCCCTCCACCTTCAACTCACAATTCCAGACAAGTCACCGCAGCGGGTAGGAAACACATTCCTCACTGGACAGCCAGCCGCAGCGTGTCTGTAGAGTGGCCCCAAACCACGCAACTACGTCCCGCCAAACCCCACCTAAATGTACCCCCCAACTCAACTTCCGTGAGCCAGACCCCAAAAATGTGGCCACTCTAACTTGAGGGTAAGTATGACAAGACGTTGGCAGAGAAAGACACAACAGTCCTAACCACCTTCAATTGGAACATCTTACTTTTGCTCATTTTACTAAAACGACTGCCATATGAACACCATGCCCCTGGGACGGGGTCATTCGCATGAGGTCCTGAGTAAGCCTCATTAGCTTCCCCGGCTCTGGTGTACTCACAGTTGTTGAGGAGTACTTTGTGCAGCACCCAGAGAAGCTGGTATCCCCCTCAAAGCTGGTGAAGGGGATACAAAATGTACTTGAGAAGTCCTGGAAAGAAGTGCTAGAAGTTCCTACCAAATGGAGAGGTAAGAGGCCAACCACGGCTAGGGACAGAGAAAACAAACCAAACATGAGCCCTCCAGTGAAAAGTCACAAGGGACAACCTCCAGATTACAGGCATGGATTTGCAAAGAAGCTGCTCCTCGCAAGTAACTCTATATGGCGTGCTCTGGTGTGAGGAGTAGCGGCTATTTATTTATTTAAGGGTGGTGAACAGCTCTCCCGGCTATTGCTAGGGAGGCCAGCAAGTTCTAAATGCAAACTGCCTTCCGTTAACCTGAAAACTCTGAAGCTTGATAAAACCCTGATGTTGGAAAAATGCAGGTTTGGGGCACCATGCAATTGAGGATTCAAATCCAGGCTCTGCTAGTTACCGGCTGTATGATCCCAGATAAGGTACTTAGCTGCTCAGAACCTCAGTTCTCACCTGTAAAACGAGCTTAAGAATACCTACTCTATGGGATTGATGAGGGTTCGTGATATTTGTGACAATTCTGCCACAAAAGAGATTTTTGGCAAACAGAAGCCATTATTATAAGGCTGTCTTTCCCATTTCCTTTGCCACGACATGAAGAAAACACCTAAATGTTTGGTGACCTTGCCTGTTACACAAGTAAATAAATGTTCTCTTGGTTAAGTAGGGATTAAAATCCCAACTGAAAATTGGGAGTGTGTGGTCAGGTTAAAAAGATACCTGAATCCGTCTTTGGTTTGTTAAAAAAGGAAAACTGTCTAAGGATGTAGGTTGTGGGTGTGTCTTCAGGGAGGTTGGGAATGGAGTGAGAGGAGAAAGTACTGACTACAAGTCATAAATGAAATTTCTATATTTTATAACCGAGGGCTGTGTAAATTACAAAGTAGTCAGGACAGATTTAAAAACTAGAACTTCTGCTACTAAACTGTGTTTGTTAGGAGTTACAATCTAGTGGGATTTAGGAGCATTAAAGTAGGTAAACTTATCTGTACTCCTAGCCTCTTACCATTCTATCATTGTTTTTGTCTCAAATATCCTCGTTTTGGCATTAAAAAAAAAATCACTGATATAAATGAGCTCCCTTATGGTCCTGAGAACTAAGCTCCCTGCAACCACAGCCTGCCAAACCATATGCCTGTCAGCTCCCATTGCTCTCGAATTTACGGGTGGGGGGGGAGCGCTACAGATGCATGATTTCTTCTTATTTTTTAAACAAAATTGTGGCAAGTTTTATCCGAGAATTGGGTGTTTACATTTCCAAACACTGTGACTTTCCTGAATTCTATCCTCTCTCACTTGGCGTGTAAACATTCAGACCTAAGAGCCCCCCAGGGGTTGCTCGCGGGAGGGGGGCTGGTGATGGATGAAGCCCCCCAGGGAAGGAGGTAGCCAGCCTTGCCTCCGAGCTGCCCAGAGAACAGCGCGGGGAGCTCCGCCCTGCTCACCTCAACAGGTTTTACACCAGGATCTTTTTTTTTTTTTTTTGGACAAGTATCTTATTTTGAAGTTTACCTTTTCCAGTTGAGTTATATGAGGGGCTTTTGCAATGTTTAATGATTTGGTCTAAGTTTCACTTCCACTGTTTTGAAATCTTAGAGAATAATTCATTCCAACTCCAGATTTTGCTTCATTTTGTTTGCTTTATTTTGACTCTTCAAGTCTCATTTTCTCCTATGAAATCTACCGGTTAATTGTTGCCATTGGTTGATAGAATTTTAAAAACTATATATATTTTTTCCCTTTTTTGTCACTAATACCTTATTGCTACTAAACCTAAAATTTCTAACCCGGCCAAATCACTACTGTTTTCTTAAAATATGCATTCCTCCCCCCTCCCCCAGCCCGGAATCTCACAGATAAGATTTCACCCAATTTAATTCTTAATATTTGCCCTACAAAACAGCTGAAATTTCCAATCACTAACGACTCTTTTGCTGTTCGCTGGGTGGCTAGGTTTAAGTGTAATTTTTGTTGTTGTTTCCAGTTGGAAATGTTCTAATCGGTGAACTTAAAAACCTAGTTATGGGACGGTTTCTTCATTTCAGTGCATCCTCTCTCCCCTAGAGACATTTTCAGGACCTCCTCCTAACCTCCATTCAGCTAATTCCTTATTTCAGGTCTATTGTCTGTCTATTGAAAGAACTCCCCAAATTTCAGGAGGTTTAGCATTAGATCATGACTTACTTATATATTCTCTCCTTAGAAAAAAAATGCCATATGGCACATTTCTAATTTAAAGGTGATGAACATTAATTTTATATGGAAATGTTGATTCTCCTCGTGATCACCGGAAGTGGTCTCCCGGCCTAAGGAAACTTTCTCTCGGAAATGTTTGACTTTCCACCCTGTCTGGCTATAAACCATCTCCCCTGGGTCAGAGAAAAGCTATAAGCTTTTCCAAAGTACATTTTATTTTGTCAAGAAACATTGCACAGTACTCAAGTATCACTGAGGTCACTCAGAAGCTCTTGCTTTACCAGGACCCCTTGAGAGAGAGCTATGGTAAAAATGTACGTGGTAAGGTGCACAATCTTGGGATAAGCACTGATTCTTAAAGTAGACATTTAAATTTTTTAAAGGTGGTTCTGGAATGTTTGGATTTTGAGAACAGGAATTAGGAAAGCGGAGAATGATAACATTCTCATCTCGAAAGGGTATTCTGTTTTACTCTGCTTCCTTGAAGTTAGCACCAATAATCCAGGGTTTTTAATGAATATTCCTTCGAATTGGCCAAAGACAATCAGACACCATCTTGCTGATTCTCGAACCTACCTTCCAAGTGGGTTACTCTCTACACATGGGTATAGAGCTGGTACAGTTTTTAAAATTAGAATCGAGCGGTGCCTGATTGGCTCGTCGTTAAGCATCTGCCTCTCCCAGAGTCCTGGGATGGAGCCCCACATCGGGCTCTCTGCCCAGCAGGAAGCCTGTTTCTCCCTCTCACATTCCCCCTGCTTGTGTTCCCTCTCCCTCTGTCTCTCTCTCTGTCAAATAAATAAATAAAATCTTTTTTTAAAAATTAAATAAATAAATAAATAAAATTAGAATCGAAGGAAAAGCAAAATGATTTTTAAAAACCACTTCTAAGTGATCAATGCAAAACAAAATAATTTTCAAAAATTAAATACAGTCATCACACATTTAACCTGAATCTTATCATATTTTCCGGAAGTATAATTTCTGAAACATAATCATACTAGATACTTTTATATTCAAGATACACAGTAATTTCACATCACGAAACTTTTCCCCTAGGGGCACCTGGGTGGCTTAGTCGGTTAAGCGTCTGCCTTTGGCTCAGGTCATGATCCCAGGGTCCTGGGACCGAGTCCCACGTCTGGCTCCCTGCTCCAGCGGAGAGTCTGCTTCTCCCTCTGCACACTCCCTCCCCCGCTCATTCTCTCTCTCTCAAATAAATAAATAAAATCTTTGGGGAAAAAATGAAACTTTTCCCCTACCTTCAGGCCTGTGGTAGTGATAGTCTTGGCTCTTGGAATATTTCTAGCTGTCTGCACTTTCTACAGCCCTTGTGTCTGGTGGGACGCAATAGCTTGTAATGGCCCACGGAAGTGAAGTGTGAGACCTGCCAGAACTCTCTTTTCCCTCTGTCGTAGTCTGCTTCCCAGAGTGGAGACAGGGACAACATGAAGCAGAGTCCCCCACCAACCCAGGGAGACAACCCACCCCCCCTTCAACTCAAGGGAAAAAAAACTTTTGTTGCTTTGGACCACTAAGATTTGGGACCGTTTGTTATCACAGCACAGCCTAATCTATCTTGACTTAGACTGTGCCATATCACAATATAATAAAGTTTCACCGATTGGGAATAATGTAAAAAAAAAAAGAAGAAAGAAAGAAAGAAATAGACCAAAATGAATTAGTACTTTCTCCAAATTATAGAACTTTTAAGAAAAAGATACTACTTTTGACAACTGCCTGCTGGGGAGTTAACCACACCTGATTGCACCATTTACTGGAACCCTCTCGGCTCTCATATTACCGCTGGGGAGTAAGCGGTGTTGTTTTACATGGTTTTACTCCCAGTCATTTCATTTCTATTCTTTGTGTCTCGAGTCAGGTGAAGGGGATCTATCCAAATGGATAAGGTGTAGAGAGGAGCAGATGGACCTGGTTTTCAGTCACATCTCCGTAACACACCAGCTGGTAACCTTAAGCATGTCATGTACCTTCATGTGTAAAATGGGGCTAATACGAGCCAGCACAGAGCCTGGCGGGGGGTCACCCTGACCAGTGCATCCTGAACCTCGTCCAGCGGCCTGACATTATCAGAAATTGTTCGGAGCAGGAACCTTCCCTTTTCCATCGAACCCACGTTACACAGCCCATCGTTCTGCCTGGGACGGCCTCTCTGCAAATGCACTCGGCAGACAATGTTTTTCAAAATGAATCCACTCTTCTTTCTCCAGTTCATGGCTCATCAGCTAATTCCATCTCTTGGGTTAGAGATCCCTGCTGTGGCATTTTTAGATGCAAACATTCAATTTCATTTTTAAATTGGAATTTTGATAGCCCATAAAAATAATTCAGATATACCTATGAGATTCTCACCCTTGTTTTCCCCATGGGAGGCAGTGTGAGGAGATAGAAAGAAGTGAGTCAGGCCACTCCCAAACCTGGTCTGCATTTTACTGTGACCTATGGCAAGCACAACATTCTCGAATTCTTGATTTCCTTATCTCGACAAAGAGTAATAAATACCCTTTCTAGAACACAGTCATAAAAATGAACTGAGTGTGCATACGAAAGCACATTACCTGGGATACAGTAACCGCTCACTTTAAAAAAAGAAAAAGAAAAAAAGGAAAAGAAAACATTGGTTTCCTTTCCATGTTGTGGTTCTGAGCTTTTGACATGGTTTATTAAAACTTAAATTATGGTGAAGAGAGTGGTGGTTTCAAGGCTGAATGTGTCAACAATCTCACTTTCTTAGATCCCCTTCGATTCCCTCTTGTACTGAGAGAAGCCACTTCAACGCCATTTGAATTTTAAACTTAAGATTGTCTGCAAACCGGGGGTGCCTGGGTGGCTCAGATGGTTAAGCGTCTGCCTTCAGCTCAGGTCATGATCCCGGGGTTCTGGGATCGAGCCCCGGATCGGGGTCCCTGCTCAGCGGGAGGCCTGCTTCTCCCTCTCCCACTCCCCCTGCTTGTGTTCCCTCTCTCGCTGTGTCTCTCTCTGTCAAATAAATAAATAAGATTTAAAAAAAAAAAAGACTGTCTGCAAACTGGAAACCAACAGTCACTAGTGTTAAGAAACCAAGGCAATCCCCATGCAAGCTGATTTCTTCTTAATCACACAAAGTGAAAGTATTAAAATGCGGCTTTATGTTTTCGGTCCAAATGAAGCGGGATCCATTGAACAAAGGGAAATTGGTTGATTCAAAATAATGCACTGCTAAAGGCAGAAAGACACAGGTTTATTTATTCATTCATTTTTATTGAGAACTCGCTCTGCAGCTGCCACAACTGGGTGGATGCAGTGATGAGCAAGATGGACAGAAGAGCTGCCTTCACAGAACTCACATTCTAGTGGAGGAGACAGGCACGTATACAAATAATAAAATATTTATTACAGAGGTATTTGCTGTAAAGAACAATGAAAGAGGATAAGAGGGGTGAAGGAGGAAACAGGTGATGGGGAGTATGAAGCGCACTTGTCATGTTGAGCACTGGGTGATGTAAGGAAGTGTTGAATCGCTATATTGTACACCTGAAACTCATATAACACTGTATGTTATGCTAGCTGGAATTTAAATACAAGCTTGTAAAAAATAAAAAGAACAATGAAAGAGGATACAGAGATAGAGCGGGTGGTGGGGGGAGTGATATTAGAGTCAGGACGGAACATAGGTGTGGTGAGTTCCACGATGCAAATGAGCAAGCTCGCGAGGGTCTGGAGAAAGCCTCTTCCGAAGAGAAAGTAAAAGCCTTGAGGCAGAACAAATTTGCCAAGTTCAAGGAACAGAAATCCAGCCAGTGTGACCAGCAAGGGCAGACAAAGAGAATGGGGAAATGGGGTTCAGAGAGCAAAGTAGCGACTAGACCATGTGGGTCTCTAACCCGCACTACGGCACTTGGATTTGATGTTGTGTTCTAGGATGCCTTTGAGGGATTTTGATCAGGAGGGTGACTCAATCTTGACCCACAGTTTTAAACAATCACTGATGTCTTTATATGAAGGGGAGATGACCATGGCTCAGATTGGAATGATGGGGTAGAGGAAGGGAAAAGTGGCCGTATTCAGGGTATATTTTGAAGATGGAGCCAAGAGCACTCGATGAACAACTGAACGTGGGAAACGTGGGTTATGAAGGAAAAACAGGAATGAAGAGCAACTCCTAGATTTTAGGCCTGAGCAACTATGCAAACTGGGGTGTCATTTCCTGAGGAAGCTAAAACCAGGGTGGGGTGGCAGTTTAGGTGAGAAAGTCAATAATTCTATTTCAAACAAATTAAGTTTGAGATGCTTATTTGATCCAAGAGATGGTGAGCTGGCAGTGGGATATTTAAATCTGGAGTTCAAGGAAGGAGTCGGAATTGGAGAAAAATATGAGATTCACCAGAACTTAGGAGTCATTATAGCATTGGGACTAGAAAAGACCTTCCAGAGAGAAGGTGTAGACCAAGAAGAGAAGGGTCTGAAGAATAAGGATCAGCCATAAGAAGAAGAGCTATCAAGGGGCGCCTGGGTGGCTCAGTTGGTTGAGCGACTGCCTTCGGCTCAGGTCATGATCCTGGAGTCCCGGGATTGAGTCCCGCATCGGGCTCCCTGCTCGGCAGGGAGTCTGCTTCTCCCTCTGACCCTCCCCCCTCTCATGTGCTCTCTCTCTCTCTCTCTCTCAGTCTCGCTCTCTCAAATAAATAAATAAATAAAATCTTAAAAAAAAAAAAGAAGAAGAGCTATCAAGAACAAATGGGCCAACCGATGTGGTAGGAGGAACCCCAAAGAGCATGGGATCTCTGGATCCCCCCAAAAAAAGTGTTTGAAGAGTTTGGTCTGCCAACGAGAACAGCAAATATGGTACAGAAGCGGAAATTTGATATGAGATAAAGGCGGGGTTGATGTCCTACAGAGGAGCTGAAAGAATATGCAAGAAAGTGGTTTCCCTGATGGGAAATCTAAGCTTGACAGCCAGGAAAGTGGGGATATTGTGGGGGCTGGGGGATGATGGACAATTTAAAAGCAGTGCCTTCTGGGAGCTGGTAATGACTCGGAGCTCCCAGACTTAGAAGAAACACGCAAAGTGCAGATTTAAAGTCACCAACTTCCAGCAATTCCACTTGTTGGTGTATATCCAGAAGAACTGAAAGCAAAGCCTCAAGAAGATATTTGTACACCCATGTTCATAGCAGCATTATTCACAAAGGAAGCCACCCAAGCCTTGATGGATGAATGGGTAAACAAACTGTGACACATACATACAATGGGATAATATTCAGCCTTAGAAAGGGAGGAAATTCTGGCACCTGCTACAACATGGAGGAAACTTCAGGACATTATGCTAAGTGCAATGAGCCAGTCCCAAGAAGACCAGTACATCCTGCATGAGTCCAGTCACGGGAGGTAGCCAGAGTAGTCAACTTCAGAGACAGAAAGTAGAATGATGGTTGCCAGTGTCTAGTAGAGGGGAAATGGGGAGTTAGTGTTTAATGGGCACCGAGTTGCAGTTGTGCAAGATGAAAGAGCTCTGGAGTTACCTGGTTGTACAGCAATATGAAATGCACTTAATGCCACAGAACGGTACACTTCAACATGGTCAAGGTGGTAAGTTTCATGTGCTTTTGCCACAATTTAAAAAATGGAAGAAAGAAGTGTCACCTACTACATCTACCATCTAGATACTGTACTACAGTTATATAAGATGTCACCATTGGAGTAAAGTGGACGACAAGCACGCAAACCTCTATGTACTATTTTTGCAACCTCATTTGAATCTATAATTATTTCAAAACAAAAAAAGTCACCTCTTAGGGGTGTCGATAAAACACTCTTCCATCCAGATATCTCTGAGCTTGCTGGGCTTCAGAACTCTTTCCAGCAGGGACAGCACCATTTCTTCCTATCGCCCCTACATATCTCAACTTGCTCCAAACTCCTGACACACTGCTCAGAATTTTAAGAGTGTGTTTGGTCCTTTGATCTTTACCGCTTATAATTTAAGAAGGACCCTTCCATCCTAACATCCATCTGGCATAAGCATATATTTGCAAAGAAGCTAAATAATCTGGGAAAATATTCATTTTAGGGTTGGAGATACAAGGAAAGCTCTCTTGAGGGGTGTGAATGGATTTGACTTTCCAATGCCATAGTGGTCTGGATTCAGAGAAATCAAACCATTCTCATTAATGGGCTTCAGGACACACCACTCCAAAATACGGTACCCTAGCCTATTGAATATTTTAAGCTGAAAGAATTTGAGAAATGGCAAATGCAGGAAGGACTCTCTGATCTTCCCCTGAATTGGGTCATAAGACCCTCATGGAAGGTGCCCTCCCTACACCAGAGGGAGGGAGCATCTTATCTCCAAGATGGAGGGATGCCCAGAAGAATCCGAATATACAGGCCTTGCCAAGTGTCTCCAATTTACTACACTTAGCTCATCTCCTCTGTCCTATCATGTTTTTCCACAGCTTTCCACTCTTCATCAAACCTAGGGTGAAAACACACAGGCTTAGCTCTTCTTTGGGTCTTCCTTCCCTTATAAAGGCTCCCACGTCACATAAAAGTGACATTAAGTAAATTTGTGTGCTCTTCTCTCACTCATCTGTCTTTTGTTACAGACACCCAGCTGAGAATCTAGAAGGGGAGAAGGAAAAAGATATTGTTCCTCCCCTACATAATTAAGTATTGACATGCTCATAATCCCCTTCTCTCTCCTCCAGCCCACCTTTTTGTCCAGCTCCGAGATAACCTCAGCAAACGGGGATCACAAATCTACCTAGCTTCTTTAATGGAGACCAAATAGCTTCCATGGCTCCAGAGAAGAGAGCGGCATCCATGGGAGCCCCTCGGTGACCAGCCCCTTACAATATTCTCCCTTAGTCTGAGAACACTTTAAAGTCATTGATTTGTCTGAAGGGAGGCGACATGGAGTGGCGGGCTTCCTCTGGAACAGGCCAAAACAAGCTTAGCCGGGAGATAAAACCAGCATCCGAGGCCTCCGGATCAGAGAGAAAGGAGCGGACTTACGGAGATCAAAGAAGGGCCACCGAGAGGTCACAAAAAATGCATCCAGGGGTCAGAAGAACCGGAAGCACGAATGTTCTTAGAACTGGACAACTGTTCTCCAAAAAGTGAATGTGAAGGAGCCTAAGCAATTCGAGGCAGTAGATTAACCAGCATCTATGAGCTGAGAGTGGCAAATAAAAACATTTTGGGTCAATAAAATTCTTACAGATTGCTCGCTGCTAAAAAAAAAAATATTTACCTTGTTCTCACCTATAATTAGGAATCAAGGCTGTGTCAAGGCAGAAAAAAGTGTTTTACTACACCATGTATTGATTTATGACATACCTATCTCATCTGAGATGTGGAAATCATTCATGCTTCCTGAAATATAGGTCATCAGTCAAACCTCCCAGAACATATTACAAAATGGAAAAGAAATGACTTGTTTTTTTAATGATATATTGTACAGGCTTGTAGCCCCTTATGGTAGAGAAGGGTTCAAGGCTACCAGCTTTGACATTCATAGCCCCCATAGTTTTTATTTATATGAGAAAATAGAAGTTGTTCCTCTCCGAATCGATTTTCTCTCCACTTGTACAAGATTAGCATTCAGTAATTCTTTCTACAGGTGTTTTGTATCAAATTAATTCACAGTCTCAGTCACCGAAGGGAAAAGTTAACATGCTTAGCACTTTGGGGCTATGGCTGGAAATATAACCAAAAAAGACTATACCACATGTTTAACGACTGAATTTTACAGTGTTGTTCCTTCCTGATGTTCTGTCGTTCTGGTGCTGTTACTTACCTACTTTAATTAATTTAAAAAATTAAAATTAAAAAAAAATCCTCTGATGATGACCCCCCCACTGCTTATCAAATTAAATAAAACTTAAATCTGATATATTTGGGGCCACAAAATGAACCCAAAACTCTTGTCTCATAAGCACTACACCTCCTACTACACTCCACTAACAGCAAAAACAATAGCTAACACTTTTAAAGCGCTTACTATAAATCAGGAACAGATCCAAGAGTTCACACATTTTATTTTTTTTATTATGTTATGTTAATCACCACACATTACATCATTAGTTTTTGATGTAGTGTTCCATGATTCATTGTTTGCATATAACACCCAGTGCTCCATGCAGAACGTGCCCTCTTTAATACCCATCACCAGGCTAACCCATCCTCCCACCCCCTTCCCCTCAAGTTCACACATTTTAAATGATTTAATCGTCACAACTATCCCAATGAGGTGCTATTGTTATCGCTCCCCTTTACAGATAGAGGACCAATGCCCAGAGAGGTTAATGACTCAGTCAAGGTCACACAGTAGAATGCAGCAGCCTGGAGCCTGAGCCTAAACACTTCGCCATTTATATCCTTGAACTTGCCCGTTTTGTGGGTCCTTCTTTACCTTGCTTTTTGAATGCCCTCCTCGAAAAAAATCCATTATAGAAATTCTGTCAAAGCCTGTTTCAAATACCACATCTTCCACGAAGCCTTCTGGCTACCTGCATCCAACTAATGTCTCCTCTTCCTTGGAGCTCATGCAGCATTTTCTTCATATCTTCATACCCCCTGATGACTCTAATATATCCCACCTTCATTTACAGTTGTGTTTTCTGTCTTAGACCCTCCAGTCGTTTATAAACCCTGAGCACAAAGACTAACTCGTCTTCAGCCCCGTATCCCAGGCAGGAGCCGGCAGAGTCCCTGAACTCTGGGAACTCTGGGAACCAGAGTCTCAACTTTCAGGTATAATACCACGTGGGCTAGCCTTGCATTATGTCAACGTCGACAGCAGTTGGGAGAAAGCCAAACAAGTAAGTATTCCCACGTTTTTTTCTAAAGTCCTCTCAGGGCAAAGGATAAGTGTCTGGATTGGGCACTTGCCACAGAGCCCAGGCGAACGTCTTAAATAGTTGTACTTTTTCCTAAGAGCTTAAAGACCTAGTCTAGCCCTGCAACTTCACGAAAGTGACTATGGAGTGTTTTCTCTAAACGCAGGTCCAACCAAACAAGGTTGGAAGGCAGAGAAGACGAAGAGAAATGGGGCCTTTAGGCTACTCGACCCACAGAAAACTGTATAACTCAGTGGCAGGTGGCTGATTAGGTAGCCCGTGAGGTGTCTGATGTTGGTTTGGCAGGTTCAAGTTACCAAGAAAGAGAAGGCTCTGGTTACCTTGACAACACAGGAAACCCAGGGCTACACACGTTTGACTCTAAATTCCCTTTCAAAGCCTTCGTAGATTTAGTGCCATTTTATCAGAACTACATGCCCGAAACTCTTGTTTCTGTGATATATTAAAATGGCACCAGAAATGGTCTTTCAGGTAAATATATCTTTTTGTTTCATGGGTAAAGTCACACAGCTTTAATAATTCTGATACACCAAACCTCCTAGCCTGAGTTGCCCGGGTTGGTTATCTCTAGTGCCCAAAATTCCTGAGTAAGAGTCCCTATTTTGGTCCAATTTGCCCTGATGAAACGGCAGGGAGCATTTTACTTTTTTTTTTTTCTAACAAGCGCATTACAATTAGCTTTGGCCTAATGTTCAGATGCTGAATATTTTACTCTTCATTAGAAATAAAAATTCCCAGAAATAGTCAATTGAAAAGATCAAATTATTTCCCCAGGGATCTGGGTAGTTGCTGCAGATACCAAGGGAAACAGACCCCCTGAGCCCCACACCCCACTGCCTGCAGCCCCGTCCAATCACCTCCCATGCCAGTCCCAGTCCTTCCCAGTCCTTTCCAGGTTCTTGAGAAGGACCTATTTACAAGAGCTCCAAACCTAGAATCTCTGGAGTGCTACGCCCCCTACAAGCTCAGAAGGGGTTGGGGGCTTGTTCTTTGTGAACCCCACACTCCACCCCCATCTGAAGAACCACTCTCCCTAGAGGAACAGTGATCTTGGCCAACCTAGTCAAAACTCAGGACAGACTTGCTCATTAAAAAATGTCGTAAGTGGTAATTCATACCTCTGTTCCTGTTGGTACCATAAAAATGAGCTAAATAGAATTTTATAGACTGGCCTAACTACCCATCCATGCCTGATATCACTCCTTCTATCAGAAATACTTCTAAATTCAGGGCACCTGGGTGGCTCAGTCGGTTGAGCATCTGCCTTCGGCTCAGGTCATGATTCCAGGGTCCTGGGATCGAGTCCCGTGTGGGGCCCCCTGCTCCGTGGGGAGTCTGCTTCTCCCTCTCTTTCTGCCCCCCTCCAGCTTGTGCTCGCTCTCTCATGCTCTTTATCTCAAATAAATAAGTAAAATCTTAAAAAAAAAAAAAAAGGAAAGAAAGAAATACTTCTAAATTCAAACCAGCTAAGCCACAAATTCTTAAAACCAAATATTAAGTTGGGTTCTGTTCATAGGGTTCTGTTGGGTTCATGTTTATAGTCTTTCTAGACATTTGACACATTGGAAATCCCTTTATTAGTTTAGAATTATACATATCCATTGCCTATAAATTCAGCCTGATGAATATTTATCTCTTGTTTTGCTAAAAAAAAAAGTCATTATGTTTAATATATTAAATATAAAAGTAGCATTTAATATCATTACAAGTCATTATTGGATTTTTGGTGTGGTTTTTAAATTTATAACCAATGGAGTTACAAGCTCAGAATTTAAAATATCATCTCTTAGTTTTGGCTAGTTTATGATAAGTAAGAGAAATCTAAAGGTTAGAAGGAAATATACATAACAAAGTTATATTTCCTGGACTTAGTGTCTTCTATGATGTCCCCCCCAAAAATGGGAGGGCACTCATTTTCAAAAACAGAACAGGGCAAGAGAAATAGTATGAGAACAACTCCCAAACCGTCTAAAACTTTTGGCATGTGGAGCATTCTCTATTGGGCCCCATTTTCTGGGTTTTCACTCTCATATTTTCTGCTTCTTCTGTTGCTTTATTTTTATCAACTGCACAGATTTGTGAAAAGAGGATTTCTTCCCAGTTTGAAACATGTTTCTCTACCCTTTCACGTGTTTATTCCTGGGCATACGTTCAAGCTTATGTCCCAGTTTTATGTTAGTATCTCTCAAACATGGAATGAGCTCCTCCTTCACAGAGTCAAAAGCCAGAAAGCCCAGATGCCAGCAAAAAAAAAAAAAAAAAAAGAGGAGCAAGAGGCCTGACTGGACTGAGCAGGGCCACGAAGCCACCAGCAGCTCCCAGGTTGGGTTCCGGTGGCACGTCTGAGGCCGCTCTGCTTCCTGCGGCATCTGGAAACATCTCTCCTACATCAAGCCTCACGAATGACGGATGTTTTGCAAAGCAGTCAACACAGCCCTAACACAATCCTGCCTGACATTTCTGCCTTCGTGCTAGAAAAATGTTCTTAGTGTATACGCTCTCCCAAATGTTCTGCGGTTGAGGCTCAATTGTCATGGTCATAAGAAGTCATTTGCTAGAGGCTGGAAAGAGAGCAGGGCATGTGAGATTTTTCTCCACACATGGAAAGCAAGACCCTGGGTGAGGAGGTTCCTGAGCCTATGAGGGAATCAGGCCGCAGGGGCATTTGGGTCCCGTATGGCCAGCAAAGTGGTGACAACCCTCCCCAGCATTAAAGAAGAATTAGGAGAGACTAGTTCTGTGATGTCTTGTAAAAATCAGACCAGGACCTGGGATCTCACATATGTCTCGGGACATCTTGGTTCTTGAGTTGACCCATATTTCATTTAAGAAATGCTCTGTTAGGGACGCCTGGGTGGCTCAGTCGTTAAGCGTCTGCCTTCGGCTCAGGTCATGATCCCAGAGTCCTGGGATCGAGCCCCGCATGGAGCCCTACTCAGCAGGAGGCCTGCTTCTCCCTCTCCCACCCCCCAACCCCTTTATGTTCCCTCGCTCGCTGTGCCTCTCTCTTTGCACACGTTCAAATAAATAAATAAAATCTTTAAAAAAAAAAATGTTTGGTCGTACTGGTTGAGGAGTATACAGCTTACCTGGGCAAATAGAGGTAAGGAGGCGTTTTGCTAATGATTCTATAGGTAGTTTGTATTCACGAAGTATTTAGAACATTTCAACATATCAAGTGGCTAAAAGAACTGACTGTTGTTTTTCAAGCCAGGACTGAAGAGAGAGCTAGTTTGTCCATATAGCTCTATCTAAGGGAGTTGTAAACAAAGTACAGCGACTATGCCATGTTAGCAAGGGCTAGGAGGAGGAAGAACAGGAAGGAAAAAGCAACAGTGAACCCTGAGCACATCACCACTTTGGGAAATCCAACAGGATCCTTTCTGTGGCAGAGTTTGAGGCACACAGGATAGCATTTCTAATCTTCTGAGCATCTCAGAATCCTTTGACCTCTGCTTTCTCGGCCACACACAGCTGAAGGAATGAATGATCCAGGGACCTAATAAGAAAGCTGATTGCCAGGTACCTGGGTGGCTCAGTTGGTTAAGCATCTGCCTTCAGCTCGGGTCATGGTCCCGGGGTCCTGGGATGGAGCCCCACGGCGGGGAGCGTGCTTCTCCCTCTGCTGCTCCCCCTGCTTGTGCTCTCTCTCTCTGTCAAATAAATAAATAAAATCTTAAAAAAAAAGAAAGAAAGAAAAGAAAGCTGATTTCTACCCTTGGTGAGTCTGCAGTTAGAATCTATTACAGTATCTAATAGCAGGGATTAAAATCACTGTAGACATCCATTCAAGATGTCCAGACCTCTGACAAAAAAGAAATAACCACTCTGTCAACCTGTAGGGTCAAGCAGAATCTAGCTTCTTTTTAGATAGGCTCTCCTGGTGATTTATCATTACATTAACATCATTACTAGCTAACAACAGATATGAGAATTTTTTTTTTTAGATTTTTTTTTTTATTTATTTATTTGACAGAGAGAGACATAGCGAGAGCAGGAACACAAACAGGGGGAGTGGGAGAGGGAGAAGCAGGCTTCCCGCGGAGCAGGGAGCCCGATGCGGGGCTCGATCCCAGGACCCTGGGATCATGACCTGAGCCGAAGGCAGACGCTTAACGACTGAGCCACCCAGGCGCCCCAGATATGGGATCTTTACAACATGCCAGGAACCATGCCAAGTACTTTACATGCATTCTCTCCTTAAATTTTCACAGCCTATATGAGGCAGGGGCCCCCACTCTAGCGCCATGTGGTAGAACACGTTCAAATATCCACCTGTGCTCCTTCCTCCATGTCACTCCCCATCTAGTGGCAATGAGCACATTCTACGCTCACTCCCCTCAGCGGAAAGGTGTTCCAGCAGAAATGCAGAAGAAAAAGCTTATTCTCAGTTTCCAAGTATACTTTTGGAACTCAAAGAAAATAACTGGCCAGAAAAGCTGTAATTTCTTTTTTATTTTGACCGAAAAGAATTATAACAAAAATCCGCAATCCTCTACCACACTCCTCCCCACTCTTCCCTAGCCCAAATCATGAGTCACAACTTGCAACTCCTTAAGCGTATTCTTACATTGATTTTCTTATTACCAAACTATGTACTGCTATATAATGACTTCCCAATATTGGGTATTTTTCTATTGACTTCCTTTTACGGTAGATGAACAGGTAGCTCTCCACTTTCCCACCCCCCAACATCCCAAAATAATTTATATCGTAAGTTTTAGTTAAATCAGCATTTTTTTATTTACACTATTTTGATGTCAGGAATCCTGTTTCAATGTGTGGCCAAGTAATGTGCTATGATTAAATTTCCTCTCTTGGGTGTCCGGGTGGCTCAGTCGTTAAGCGTCTGCCTTCGGCTCAGGTCATGATCCCAGGGTCCTGGGATGAGGCCCGCATTGGGCTACTTGCTCAGCGGGAAGCCTGCTTCTCCCTCTCCCACTCCACCTTCTTGTGTTCCCTCTCTCGCTGTCTCTCTCTGTCAAATAAATAAATAAAATCTTTTAAAAAAAATAAATTTCCTTTCTTGAATAATTATTAGCCTTTATTAACAAAAATGATGAGCTTTTTTTTCATCTGGTAGAATGCAGTCTCAAGAGAGCAATAAAGATCAGTTTTCAAAAAAAGAAGTTATTTTTGGTGAGCCTGAGTTTGTGGACTGAAAGCATATATTCACCCTCCCTATTTCAGAGATGTAAAACAAAAACTTGAGGCTTAGAGAGAATAAATACCGTGCCTACATTCACACAGCTGTTAAGCGGTAGATCTAGGATTAAAATATAAGACTGTTTCCTTTAGGGCCTATCTTCTTAAACACTGTTTTCCCATGGAGATGATGCCAACACCCAAGTTACAATTTTCTAAGAGACCAATTTTGTCTGTAGAAACCGGATACCTCTAAACTAGTCATTGTCAAACATCAATATGCATAAGAATCACCTGGAGAGCTTGTTAAACTTTCCCTGGGGCCCTACTCCCAGATGTTCCAATTTAGCAGGTTGGGATGGGGGCCAGAGAATTTGCATTTCCTATCAGTTCACAGATTAGGTGACACTGATGCTGGTTCTTTGAGAACCAATGGCCTAATCATGTAGGAAATTCCTAAGGACGGCGAGGGCCACCCCATTCCCAAAGGCTGAAGAGTGCGTGGGACACGGCTCAGCCCCACCCCTGACCGTGTACCACTCTCCAAAGGCCCTGCCCGAGCATTGCAGTCAGCGTGAAACGAGGAACAAGTGTTTTCTCCAGACTGTTTCGAGTTTAGTTTTTGCTTGAGAAGAGATTCAGAAGATCAGAAAAACCTGTTTCCAATACCTAAATCTGAACGGCCTCATTAATACTACAAAAAATTACTATTTTCGGAAGGAAAACTCTTGGTATAAACCACGTGTTTCGCAAGAAGCCTCCAGAAATCAGAAGAGATCAAACAAAGAATCCGGTCTCCGCCTGGTGACCATCAATTTACAATCAGCCATTTATGGCCAGTGTTTGCGACCAGAACCCTCAGTTTACAATGAGCAAAGGAGATAAGAGAGAGGTGCCTGAGTTTAACCCTGGTGGTGAAAGGACCCCATCCAAGAAGGAAATCCACTCCATCTAGAAAAAAAGCCAGCACTTATAAGGGTCTGCATCCTGAAAGAAAACATTTGGGAAGAAAGAGATAATACTAAACCCAGGAAAGCAGAAAGCTTAACCGCAACTGGACACAGCGACTTTGGCCCATGCTTCTGAGAAACATCAGAGAATTTAGCAAATTAGACAAGGTACATGTTGAACTATTGTATGTGTTATTCTATTCTGAATATTCTACTGAATAGATAAGACGAGCTTAATGATATTTATCAAATTAACTATTTGCCCTCATGAGGAAGGAGTTTATTCTTATATTTACTCATTCCTACTAATTTTTTAAAGTATTTTTTTAAGATTTTATTTGTTTGACAGAGAGCACAAGCAGGGTGAGTGGGAGAGGGAGAAGTAGGTTCCCTGCTGGGGGCTCCATCCCAGCACCCTGGGATCATGACCTGAGCTGAAGGCAGAAGCTTAACCGACTGAGCCACCCAGGCGCCCCTCATGTCTACTAATCTTGAAATAAACTCTAAACTGAAGGTCAGTCTTCTCATAACAGAGCCATTTTGACTAGGAAAAAAAGAACCAGCTTTCCAAGTGTCAAAAAAAAAAAAAAAAATTGTAAGTAACTCAGGGCTTGAACTCAGAAACCCTGAGATCAAGACCTGAGCTGAGATCAAGAGTCGGACACTTAATGGGCAGAGCCATCCAGGCGCCCAAAAACAAAAATATTATTGAAATTGATAGTGTATAGTCTGTGCCCACTACAAAATCATGGTTGGTATGTCATCACAATCAGGACAATAAAAAAAAAAAGGCAACAACATATGGTGGTATTAATCATGGAGTCAAGCCATTCACAGCAGAGTATATTGTTATGATGACAAAATGTTCCTCTTTTGCTAGGAAGTATTTTACTTTCTTCCTTCTGTATCTCCACATACAAACTTCATTGGCTTGAGCAGAACAACTCAGTAATGTGTAGGGGGATATGCAATCCGATGCAGTGATTGCTGTAGGCTTTTAATAAACTTGATCACAAATGCCTCAAGAGCAGGAATTATGTCTTGCCTACTTTTCTATCTCTAACACCTTGCACCAGCCAGGCGCTTTAAAAATATTTGTAACACACCAAGTGCTAACAAGGATGTGAAGCAAATGACACTCCTCCAGTGGGAATGCAAAATAGCGTAGCCCCGGTGGGAAATGGTTTGCTGGTTGTCTATTTTCAACATGCACTTACCATACAACCCAGTAATCCCACCCCTGGGTATTTATCTTAGAAAAAGGAAAACGTATGGTCACAAAAAAACCTGGATGTGGATGTTTATAGCAATTCTATTCATATTTGCCAAAAACTGGAAACAAATGTCCTTAACCTGGTAAATGGATTTTAAAATCGTAGTATATCCACACAACAGAATACTATTTAGCAATAAAAAGGAACAGACTCTTGCTACACATAACAACTTGGGTGAATCTCAAAGGCATTATGCTAGATAAAAGAAGTCAGTCTCAAAAGGTGATATACTGCATGATTCTATTTCCTTGACACTCTGGAAGAGACAAAACTATAGTGATAGAGGACAAATCAGTAGTTGCAGGAGCTGGGGGAGGGGAAGAATATGACTGTAAAAGTATGGCACATGGGAGTTTGAAGGGTGATGGATCTACTCCGTATACTGATGTGGTGGTGGGAACATGAATCTATATGTGGGTTTAAACTCACAGGGGCGCCTGGGTGGCTCAGTCGTTAAGCGTCTGCCTTCGGCTCAGGTCATGATCCCAGGGTCCTGGAACCAAGCCCTGCATCAGGCTCCTTGCTCCTCGGGAAGCCTGCTTCTCCCTCTCCCACTCCCCCTGCTTATGTTCCCTCTCTCGCTGTGTCTCTCTCTGTCAAATAAATAAATAAAATCTTTAAAAATAAAAAAAAAATTAATTAAAAAAAAACTCACTGAGGGGTGCCTGGGTGGCTCAGTCCATTAAGCATCTGACTCTTGATTTCGGCTCAGGTCATGATCTCAGGGTCATGAGATCCAGCCCTGTGTTGGGCTCGGCACTGGGCCTGGAGCCAGCTGAAGATTCTCTCTGCCCCTCCTGCCCCTCCCCCAACTTGCATTCTCTCTCCCTCTCTCTCTCAAAAAAAAAAAAAAAAAATGTCTATTCAAGTCTGGCCCATTTTGAATTGGATTCTTTTGTTGTTGTTGAGTCAGGAGTTCTTTATATATTCTGGATATTAATATCTTGTCAGATATATGATTTGCAAATATTTTCTCCCATTCTGTGGGTTGACTTTTTACTCTGTTGATAGTGTCCTTCGCTGCACAAAAGCTTTTAATTTGATAAAGACCAATTTGCCTATTCTTTCCTTTTGTCGTCTGTGCTTTTCCTGTCACATCAAAAAAAAGTTGTCAAATCCAGTTTCATGAAGATTTTGCTCTATGTTTTCTTCTAAAAATTTTATAGTTTCAGGTCTTATATTTAGATCTTTGATCTTTTCCTTTTTTTTTTTTGGTCTCTGATCCATTTTGAGTTAATTTTTGTGTATGATATTAAGAGAAATATCTTATTTAAACATTCTATTTAATTTTTATTTAGTATATTCATTTAGTATCACATTTAAAATAAATATTAAAATATTAAATTTATCTTTAAAATCCTTTACAATATTTCCCGAGTTTATTTAAAACTTTGTATCATAACATACTTCTCACAAACAATCTCAATACGGAATTGTTTGCAAAACAATTCTTACCCAAAAGATACCTCCATATATTCCTCTAGGCTCTGTCCAATAGAACTTTCTGTAATGATGGAAATTTCTCTGCACAGTTTAAAACAGTAACCACCAGCTACATGTGGCCACTGAGTCTTCAAATTATGACTAGTGTAACAGATGAATTGGATTTTTATTTTTATTTTACGTTAATTAATTCAAATTTAAATTTAAGTAAACTTGCATGGCTAGTGGCTACCACATGGGACAATGCAATGCCTCGATTCTCAAAGTTTTTTTTTCCCAGAGGGTTACATACTCAGAATGTATTATTCTAGCTTTTCACACAAAAGCCTTCAGAACTTCAAATTGATATTATACCCTTAGTTTAAAATTAGTTACATTAAGGGTAGATATAAGAAATATCACAAGAAAAATGTCCTTGAATTTCCTGTAGCATTCCTATTAAAGAAATCACATTTCATGATAGTCTGTTTCTTCTATAAATGCCCTTTATGACAGAGTCCTCTCAGATCCAGTATTTTAAAAATATTTTTTTAATCTTGTGGCATTATGGTATGCTTCCTCGCACTAAATAATAAGGTCCTGTAATCTTTCATCTTTCCTTTCTTTTCTTGGTTGCCAAGAAACTCAGGGCTAAGAAGCAGTTCTTTTTGATGAATTGTAATTGTTCCTCTTAAACCTAGGTTTCTAGTACAATCATTTTCTTCCCTTCCTCCCCCATCCTGTGCTCCCACAAACTGCACTGTTTTTGCTTGTGATCGTCTACCTTGATTGCAGTGATTTGGTACGGTTTCTCTATTTCCCTTTGGAACAGTGGCTGGCCAGATATAGTGACGTGGTGATTTTAACCTTAACACTCCTCAGATACAAATAGAAAAATGTAACTTGTTCGTTTTCTTTTTTTTTTTTTAAGATTTTATTTATTTATTTGGCAGAGAGAGACACAGCGAGAGAGGGAACACAAGCAGGGGGAGTGGGAGAGGGAGAAGCAGGCTTCCCGCTGAGCAGGGAGCCCGATGCGGGGCTCGATCCCAGGACCCTGGGATCATGACCTGAGCCAAAGGCAGATGCTCAACAACTGAGACACCCAGGCGCCCCAACTTGTTCATTTTCTATAACCATGTAATCTTCCTCACGAGCCCCCATCCCGCTGGGTAGCAGTCAGGGCCCGGGAGGGCAATTTACAACTTGCCAGTTCATGGCATCTCAGCCTTGTCAGGTTGAAATAGCCCCTTTCTGGGGCGCCTGGGTGGCTCAGTTGGTTAAGTGACTGCCTTTGTCTCAGGTCATGATCCTGGAGTCCCGGGATAGAGTCCCACATCGGGCTCCCTGCTCAGTGGGGAGTCTGCTTCTCCCTCTGACCTTCCCCCCTCTCATGCTCTCTCTCTCTCTCTCTCTCTCTAATAAAAAAAAAATCTTTAAAGAAATAGCCCCTTTCAGTCTCTTTGGGGTGAATGTTCAGAGTTTTCTTTTCTCCTCTGCCTCTGTAGTAGGTCGAATAGTATCCCCCCCCGAAAATTCACGTTCACTTGAAACCTGTGAATGCAATCTTATTTCTTCTTCTTTTCCAAGAGACCAATAAATGGGGAACAGGGTATAATAAACCTCCTCAGCTTTCAGCATCCCCCTCGCCCCATCCAGACCTGGCCCCACATCCCGGGATGCTGATCCAAGGAGGGAAGTCAGGACTCAAGTGCCTGGTGCTGGCTTCCTCTACCTCTGCCTCTTCATTCAACATCCTCAGGACCGAAAGGCACCAGCATCTTCTACTTCCCACGTGCATCACAGCCTTGGCTTATAGAAAAGCCTAACGTTCAAGCCTCCCAGCGTTTGATGCGTTAAAAGGAGCTTAAGAAACTCAGAAAACACTTCCTCTATTTCAAAGTCTGGCTTTCAATAGTCTTGCTCTGGACAGAAACATCCTATTTTGGATATCAAACACTTAACATTGATTCATTCTTTCTTTTTGCGTATCTGTGTAATAATCCTAATCTTCCCCAAGGCAAGTAAGTGCCCCCGGCAGAATAGGTAGAAATTCATGCAAGCACTAAAGGCAGACAAGAAAAGTCAGAATGTGTTGGTAGGTGACCAGATAGATAGAATAGATAGACCTCCTTACAGGGAGATAGAAAGAAAATAAACTCCACTTTGTAATTTTAGGTGAATTAGTTTGGGTCTTGTAATTCTTGTTGAGAGTTTGGAAGGACCTGAATTACCCAGAAGTATCCATAGATATGACACTTAAAGAATGTACAACGTCATTAGGAAGAAAAGATATGAGTGTACAGAACAATGAGAGAGCCACACAAGGGACAGGCCCTTCCTACCACAGCAAGGCAGAAACCAAGCTGCTGGCTGCCGAGTGTCCAGAAGGAGGGAGGGCAGGAGTCTCAAACAGAGGCAGCTGTAGAGAGGCAGAGTGGAAGGGAGGAAGATAATCTGGGCATGACTGCCCAAACTTTTTCAAGTCACAGCACACAGAGAAAGAAATATTGGCTTGGCTTGCGGGGATAAACTAGAAGAGATGGAGGGAGGGGACCATTTATATAATACTTAGTGGAAAAAGATTATTACTTTTTCACCTTCTATAATTATAAAAAGAAAAAAAGCCAATAATTTGGAATATATTAAATATGAATTTATATGAATTCCAAATAAATCTTTTTGAGGTTTTTAAGTGAAAGCTTGAGCTTACTTGCAAGAATATAAGTTGTTTATACCAAGTGATGCCAAAGATGACCAAAATGCCAACTTTTTGAGGATGAGGTCTTCAAATTCTTTTTTAAAAAAAATTTTTTTTTAAAGATTTTATTTATTTATTTGACAGAGAGAGAGACAGGGAGAGAGGGAACACAAGTAGGGGGAGGGGGAGAGGGAGAAGCAGGCTTCCGGCGGAGCAGGGAGCCCAATGTGGGGCTCGATCCCAGGACCCTGGGATCATGACCTGAGCCGAAGGCAGACGCTTAACGACTGAGCCACCCAGGCACCCCGAGGTCTTCACAAATTCTTGAAAGTCCTCATCAGTGAGGAACATTGTACAAATATGGGATAGAACTTAAAGAACTTAAAAACTATTTTTACAACTATGAAAAGTGTACAAGAGTTGAAGTTATACTTAAAGACTACTAGTGACTTGTTTTCTTTATTGAGAAATGCACTATCTAAATGTCTTACGGTAAGATAGGTGGATTTCTAATTCAATCAGAACTTTTTATAGAGAGAGTTTCAAAGTAATAATGGGACTCTTAATTAGCAGAATGTACATGGGTTATTTAGGCATTAACTGGCAGCTAGCTAAGACACCACTCCAAACACCTACCGGCCACAAATGGACGGAAGTATCTGAACGACGTGAGGAGGAAGATTTAGGACCACCCCTGGAGCGGTGCCCACTAGGAGCCACTGGACTCCCCACACCAAACCCCTTGACTGCCCACCCCTTGGGCTTGTGTCTTACTTCCTGGGGACCTAGAACATGAACTGGACAGAGCGAAGCCAGTTGTCCACGACAGGCAACGTCCCACTCTGTGGCTGGCTGCTGAGGTCGGAGTCCTGATGGAGGAGTACCTCGTTAGCCACACAGAGTGCTGTGATGGATCCTTGGAAAGCTGATGTCACTGGAGCCCTCTGCTTAGGGGCCCATGTGACAGTTGTCAGACTCGGGTACCACGGCACCCTCTGAGGCACCCCCACACAAATCCACTTGAGTCTGAAGGGGACTCACCCACAAGCTCCAGGGAAACTGAAAAGAGGAGGAGCTCAGAGACATGTACTTGGAACCCATGCAAGGCACATACGGGGACTAGAGAAAGAACATCACGTCCAAAGGCCAGATGTGCGAATCAGCTGAGTATATATGTTAGGGATGGAAAAGAGACCAGCAGAGCTGGGTACAGGAACCAAGTTGAGAGTAGAAAGCTATAAAAGTAGACAAGCTAAGATAGCCAGAGTCGGATGATACAAGCTGAGGAGTGGGCATGCAATTTCATAATAAAGACCCACTAAAAATTATTTACCAAAATGTAAGCTGTGCTGTTCAATGCAGCAGCCGCTCACCACCTGCAGCTACTTAAATTTACATTTAAATTCATTAGTCACATTTCAAGTGTTCAAAGAGCCAACATGGGGCTCGGGCCCACTGTACTGGACAGTGTTCAATTGGATAAGTAATAATAGGCAAGTCCCATGGGGCAGCGCTGCATCAAAAACATTCCTTCTTAACTACTATTTACTTTGAGTTTTTAGCTTTAGGGAGTAATCCAACAACAGCAAGTGATTCACCTCCTGCCTTCTGAGACAAATTTTGAAGATAAATTCATTAGTAAAATTTCTTTTAATTTCCCTTCCAAGCCATAGTCCAGAGGCATGGGGAGGCAGCTCATACTGGCCCCTGAGAGCTGTTCGATTTCCAGCGATTTTGCAAGCCCACTGCTAAACATGACCATTATTAAAAATTAAATTATATAAATTTACAATTAAATAAATTGTATTAAAACCAAAGGCAACAAATAATTAACCTTATTACTTCCTAGCTATGTTTCTGCATTTTATTATCATCTATGCTGTTGGGGTTACTTCTATTGTATTTACAAGGAAGAATACAATATATACTGGTGTGTGAGAGTACATCTTTTCCTAACTCCACATCGACAGCTTGGTGCTGACCATGATGGGGATACTGACACTACAGAAATTTACAACCACTAAAAACAGGCCTTTTCTTCCAGAGCGCCAATTGCTAAACATTTATCAGCATACCACTACTGCTTTTTCGCAATGCATTAATCCATCAAGCATTTTATATTAAAATTATATGATTTGGTTCCTGGAATAAAAACCACCAAGCAAAGTGGTTTTGGCTACAGTCTACCATCCAGTATTAGTTTTAATCCACTATATGCCACTGAGATTCAAACATACTTAGATAAATATCCTTACTCTTACCAGACTGTCTGTCTCCAGTAAACTGAGTGAACTTTCTGGCTGTGTGTCCTCAGTAAGTCTGATGAATTTAACCTTTCTGAGCTGAGCCAAGGCCTCTTTGGCAGAATGGAATAATTATAAGAGCCTCACAGAGTTGTGTTTTTTTTTTTTTAAGATTTTATTTATTTATTTGACAGAGAGAGACACAGCGAGAGAGGGAACACAAGCAGGGTAAGTGGGAGAGAGAGAAGCAGGCTTCCTGCCGAGAAGGTAGCCTGATGTGGGGCTCGATCCCAGGACCCTGGGATCATGACCTGAGCCGAAGGCAGACGCTTAACGACTGAGCCACCCAGGCGCCCCCTCACAGAGTTCTTTTGAGGGTGTATGAGAAAATGTATTTAAAGTGCCTGGTACACAATAGCTGGTAAGCACTGGTCCTCTCCATTGCTATAGGGTTTGAAAAATACTAACGAAGTTTAAGGCATGGTCTGTTTCCACAAGAGGTAAAAATTTGGCTGAAATAGAAAAGGGAATTGGGGCGCCTGGCTGGCGCAGTCAGTTAAGCGTCCAACTCTTGGTTTCAGCAGGGTCATGAGATCGGGCTCCACGCTCAGCGCAGAGTCTGCTTAGGACTCTCTCCCTCGCCCTCTGCCCCCTCCCTCCACAGGCTCCCACCCTCAAATAAATAAATAAATCTTTAAAAAGGGAAATATATGTGCATATACATGCTATACACATATATGCATATATATATAGTGTTTAATATCTTTATGTCTGAATTGCCTGCTGACTCAGATTTGGGTGATCCCAAAGGCACAGCCTGAAATAACATCTTGTGGTACAGCTATTTTATTTGGAAGGTGAGTCCAAGAAACAGGAGTAACAAAGCAGGAAGAGCGAGATAGTGAAGGAGATAATGATAATAAAAAGGAACATTATCAAGACCATTGCTATACACCAGAGGGGTTGTGGAGGCAGAACCTTCTAGAAACATCCAGAATTGTCCATTTCAAGGATGGGAGGACAGGGCATGTATTCACCAGCTCTCATGTTGCACTGGTGAAGATGCTTCTGTAAGGTTTTTGTTTGCTTATCTGTTTTTATAACAGCTTTATTGAGCTTCATTGTTACAGTTCACATATCAAACAATTCACTCATTGAAAGTACACAATGCAGAGGTTTTCAGTACATGCACAGATTTGTGCAACCATCACCACAACCAATTTTAAAACACTTTCATCACTCCAAAAATAAACCCTGCACTCCTTAGCATTCTTCCCCATTTCCTTCTCAGCACCTCTCCTCTACCCCAGCCCTAGCCACTTTCTATCTCTATGAATCTGCCTATTCTGGATATTCCATATAAATGGAATCACAGAATGGGTGGTCTTTTGTGTTTGGCTTCTTTCCCTTAGTGTAGTGTTTTCAAGGCCCATCCACATTATAGCATGTATGAGTAATTCATTTCTTTTTATTGCCAAATAATATTCCATTGTCTGGATAGACCAGTTTGTTTAGCCATTCATTAGTTGATGGCCATTTGGGTGGTTTCACTTTTTGGCTATTACAAATAATGCAAGGTGTTGTGTGCACATAAGTTTCATTTCTCTTGGTCATATACCCAGGATTAGAATTGCTAGGTCAAATGGTAACTGTATGCCTAACCCTTTGAGGAACTGCCAGACTATTACCCAAAGTGGCTGTACCATTTGACATCCCCCCAGCCCCGTAGTATATGAGGGTTCTGATTTCTCCACATTGTCATCAGCATCTGTTGTTATCTGACTTTTTGATTATGGCTGCCCTAGTGGGCAGGAAGTGGCACCTCACTGTCGTTTTCACTTGGCCCCACGGGGTTTAATTCCCCTGAGCCTCCAGGGGAGGCTTCTTGGGACCAAAAGCAGAATGATCCCAGGGGTGCTCCAGACATGGGATGTTGTGGACTTGGGTTGCTTTACACAGAACTTGCCTCTGAGGCTGAGGGTGAAGTGAGCAGAGCCAAGGGGTGTGGCAGGAGGTAATACTTTTATGTATCTGGAAAGTTCAGGAAAAGGATCATACTGGGTTGGGAAGGCTCATGAGGGGAGCTGGGTCTGATCTGGGTCTTGCAAGGTGGTGGAATTTGGATGGAAAAAGGAAGTCAAAAGACATTCTACACAGAGGACTAGTGTGGTCAAAGGCTGCAAAGTGGGCGTGAGCATGGCAACGGATAGCGAGCAGCAGAACCAGCCTCGTCAAAGGGAGATGCGGGGATGAAGAGCTGGGTAGAGGGGGGCCAGGAGCCAAACTGCCTTCATGACGGGCCAACTGTAACAGAGAGACCAAAAGTTACCTTATCTGTGCCAGAGAGCACTCCGACAGTGCCAGTCTTACAGTCCCACTGCACTCTGCCAGTTTTAGGGTCTCCTAAACCACTATCTTCATCCATGTATTCACCCATCCAGCACAGAACTACTGAGCCCTCCGTGTAGCAGGCGCTGCTGGGAGCTGCGCATGTGAAAATAAATACATCGAAAGGCTGCCATTGTCTAATGCTGGACATGACAAGGAAACAGATTTTTTCAATGGAATAATAATAGCTAACATTTACTGAGGACCCACTTTGGGTCAGGTGCTCTCCTACATGTATTACATGGTCCAACTCCTTTAAACTTCCCGACAATCCTATGAGAGAGGTATAGTATAACCCCCTTCTACAGACAAGGAAAATGAAGGCCAGAGATGTTAAGTAACTTGTCCCAAGTTATAATGCTGGTGGTGATGCCCATATGGCGGCACCCACTCTAATCGCTAGGCTGTGCTGGTCCCTGTTTGGAGACGGGGAGGAAGAAAGTACACGGATGGAGGAAGAAGTGAGGGTTCAGCTATGAAAATGATTCAAAGAGGCTCCTAGTTCATTCCCATGCTTGCTTCCTTGGGTTCAGGATGTAACTCTGCCCTCTGCTGCTTGCCAACCCGCTCATCTAGACTTTTCTGACCTCAAAGATCAGAAACTGGAAAAGAGACTGGTGCTTCACCAGCATCCAACCCCCTCCCATGCTTCCCTCTTGCTTACAAGACCCACATTTTCCCTTAAGGGAGCTCTGATCTTACTGGTGGCAAAGCCCTGCGTTTGGGATGGGACTGGCCCCCACCCCCAGCCCCAGAGGAGGCCCTAAATGGCCTAAACCGGTCAGCAGCATTCCACCCCCCTCGCCACAGGGATGGCTGCCGGGATGGGTCATAATCCAGGCCTAGAGTCATCAGCCCAGGCATCTCCGCGGCCACGGTGATTGCGAGGATACATCTGGGGAACAGGGAGATGACCTAAGGTGGACTCACTCTCTCTGAACACAGATGAGTAAGCACATCACCCTGAAGGCAGTTAGCAACTGCCTGGCAACCAGGACAGAAGCCAGCCTTGGGATAAATCTGCTACCCCTGGAGGCAAAGCAGTCAGAGAGAAAGAAACCCCGTCCTTGGTGATATCATCGAGCCACTGGATCCAACCAGCCTAGCCCTGCCTTCCATCTGGGCTTTCTTGTTAGGCAAATCAATGTTTCCTTATTGCTTGAACCGACGTGAATTGGGTTATGTTAAAACAGAAGGATTCCTTCATGATCTGAGTCCCCAGGAAGCCCTAGAACTAACCAATCCATCTGAGAATCCAGTCCAGACTTCTGCAGTCTCTGGCTCTTTGAGGACAATCCCAGACCACAGTGGGTCATCCAACCCAATCTGCTTAAGAGCCACTTTCCCAAAGGCCCTGAAGACTCTGGAGGCAGCCCAGGGCCCACAGTGTGCCAAAGCTGCCGGCAGGGTCTGCTGGCTCTAGACACAGTCTGATGGGCTTCTTTATTCTATCCTACGTGTTCCATTTTCTTATTTGCAATTAGAAATGTTTCCTTTAATTTAGATAATTTCCCTCTCTTTCTTTCGCCCATCTTTAGAATAGATCTGTACTGTAACACCGCTTTATAAACTGCCCTTGATTTCTGTGTTCATTTGTCCAAGTATTTGGTCTGTTTGCAGCCAAGAAGCCTTAGGCTCTGGATCATTGTGTCCCTCTGTTTTCCTTTTTCAAGTACTCAGTTAAAACCCATGATGAAACCAGACAGGCAGGGCTTTCGGGCATTCTTCTGAAGACCCAACCCTTCCCTTCTGTACCCCAGTCAGCTTGCACTTGCACTTGCACTCGTAGCTCCTAAAAGAGAAGAATGTTGCCCTTCTGCATGTCCTCACCGCAGTTCCGGCCACACACACAACAGCAAATCATCTGGATCAGAGAATTTTTCTGTAGAGATTTTTCTGAAAGCTCAACAGCAACCGACGACAAGATCTGGCAGAATAACTTGCAAAATACGGGAGAAACAAGCTGCCCGGGTCCTTAAAAATTCCGCGGAGGAGCGCAGAAGCGCTGCTAGAGACGCGAGGCCAGGAGGCATTTTCACTGAAGTCACCAAGAAGGGAATGGTGGATGGCCATGCGCGCTTCGATCGGCGGCTCCCTTTATCGGCTCTCTTTCGTCCATTGTTCTACTTGTGGGGATAGGCGTTCTCCTGAATCACGAACACCTCTGGCAGGTCTTGGCTTACACCTACTAGTCTACACACACCCTGGAGAATCAGAGAATGACGCGTCCCTACACACAGGAAACAGCAGGGCGCGCGGGGAGCTCACGAGGCTCCAGGCTTTTCTGCTTTATGTCGCTGCCGCAGGCTCCCAGAGGGTTTAGAAGAAAGAAAGCAAAATCATTTTGATTCCAGCCTCCAACAGCGGCCACGGAGCCAGGCGATGGAATCGTTTCCTTCCCGAGCCCCTCTACCTTCAACCTACAGACGCAGGGGGCGGGGCGGGGGCGGGGCCAGCCCAACACACGCTCACGTGCCGATAAAGGCGGCCCCACGTGACCGGCTGATGCGGCCACGCCCCCAGCCTGTTGCCATGGCGGCTCCACGTGGCCCAGAGACAGCCGCGGAAACGCACCGCACGCTGGTTCTGTCCCAAATAGCGCCTGGGATAATGAGCAGAGGCCTAAGAATTCTGAAAGCCAAAAGGCCCTCTCTTTTGTGAGGCTGCCCCCAGCCGAAAGCAGACAAAAAAGGCAAGGATGAAATAAAACAGACTTTGTCTTATTAACCTGGCACACACGCCTGGTGATCGGTGGCTTAGCTGGCAAATTGCAAGGACCTCGATGGGAGATTCAAAATTCAACAAGTGGCCGTCGCCATGGAAACGGCTCCAATGAACCCCAAGAATGAAGGACCTCGGCCCCCGGGGGAGGGGGGAGAGATGTCGGAGGAGGATGGATGTTGCCGGGAATCGGCCGTCCTGTGAAGCTGAGCTGGGGAGGAGGTTAAACTGATTGAACAGGCGCCTTGGCGTCCTGGAGTCAACGCGAGAAGCTGGCCCCCGGTGTCACAGGACTTAGACATAACGATGTTCTCTCTGCCCTTGGCTGGGGGACCCTCGGCTGGCTCCAGGGCACAGGGGCTCTGAAGACCGTGCCCCTTGCAAGGCCCGCGGCGCCAGGGCTGGAAACCCCGGTGGGGGGTTGGGGGGCGAAGCAAAATTCATCTGGTTGAGGAAAGCAAACGGGGCTTTAACCAATGCGAAGCTGTGGGCAGTTAAGTATAGGGCTGGCTGTTCTTTCTCTCAGGAAGTGATCAGACTCAAGGTCACATTTTTTTACAAAGAATTTCCTCCGAAGAGCCCCATTTGTGAAATAAGGCCAGGCCTGTGTCTGAGGCGGCGCGGGGGGGGGGGGGGGGGGGGGGGGGGGGGG
>NC_058407.1:117936998-117979320 GCF_002201575.2 Neomonachus schauinslandi | reverse complement strand
GGGGGGGGGGGGGGGGGGGGGGGGGGGGGGGGGGGGGGGGGTTGCCGAGGGCTGGACTTAATGACATCTGTCCTTCCTTCCAGCCTGTGATTCTGTGATAATTGCTGGCAAGTGTAGTGATTTCCAGTACACCATGATTACAAGACACTCTTTAAATGCACAGTGTAGACATTCTAAATAGCACGTTGGGACACAATTACCCAGACAGAAGATTACACAAATGCACTAACATGGGAGCAGGGTCCTCTTCCAGTGTCAGGGGCCTCTAGAGAGAAAGGCCTTCTGAAAACAGTTCCCACAGTCCCTCCTGGCGGGGGGAGGGGAGGGAGTTTAAGGAGGCACGAATGTGTTATCTACTTGGGGTCTTTAGTGGATGCCCACATTTTGTTCTGTCATTTGATGCTCTCATAATAATAAGAAAGCAAGAGTCATCATAGCAACAGCTGCAGCAACAATCAAACCTGTACTATGTTCTAGGCATTATTCTAATTACTTTTACATCTATCGGCCCATTTAATCCTCCTACTCACTGCTTGAGGTATTCCTATTCTCCAGAGAACTGCAATTGAAGAAATGTTCCCAGGTCTTGCACTAAGAAGCTTACACTCCGCCTGGGGTTTGAGGCACATCCCCTTTACCTGGGCCTCAGCTGAGGTAGCGTCATAGGGACACAGCCTGGGAGCAGAGGGGATGGGGCTGGAAAAGCCCAGGTGGTCCACAAGGGTCATCTCTCACAGGCCCCCAGAATGGAGTGTGGGACAGGGATGCACCCCTCTCCCGGACCTTTCTGGGTGGCATGCGGCTACCATGTGAGGAACCAGATCTCAGGCCCAGGAGTGGCCTGGGCCACTGCACCCCTATAGGAGCAGAGGGCTAAAGGGAACAAGCTGACCCCCTTCTGCAGGCATTGTCCTCAACTCTTTTCAGTCCACTCAAAGCATTAGCCGGCTGGCTGAGTTTTCTTGAGACATGAGGTGTCCAAACTGTGCTCTCTTAAGCGACCCCTTTTCTCAAACAGTCCCGAACCTTTAGGGAAAGCACTATGGTTAACATCTCCCAAACTCAACAAGAGAGAACATCCTGAGCTTGGTTTTCAACCTTTGGAGTTTGAAGGGCCTTCCGATACCCAAGAGTGAGCATCTGGGCCCTTCACTGGAGCCCGAGGAGAGGAGACTGTGTGTGAGTCCTCTGCACATGGAGACATGGCAGCTCGAGGCTCAATGCCATCCCCTAGCAAGAGAAAAAGGTCAGAAGCACAGAGGTCTGGTCAGTTGCCACTCTCTCCCACTCCACATCCGGCTACTGGCCTGCGCTTTCCAGGATCACTGAACCCTTAGATTTACTGCCACGTCTCCTTCTTATCTCCTTCCACAGTCACCGGAAGAAGGGGGTCTCCCTGCAGGTCTAACACTTTCTAGACTCCGACTGAGAATTTTGACTCACAGCCTTCAAATGACAATCAGGTCTGCAGGTAGCTTGCAGAGAATTAGGAGCATTAGCTGGGGCCCTTCAGTGGGGCAGGAAAAAGGAATGGGCATTTCTGCCCCCTGTGTCCTGGCCCACATGGCTAAACAGAACTCAGAAGACGGGGCAGATTCAGGGTAAGGAATTTCTCCAGCTCAAAGGCAACCCACATTGGGAGAACAGAGGCAGGAACTTACACGGTTCACAGAAAATAGAGCAAAGGCTCAACGTGGGGGAATCTGCAGTCCATTCAGAAGATAATACAGCACAGTAATTAAGACATGGATTTTGGAGTCAGACAGACCTGGATTTGCCTCCCACCCAAATCTGCAAAGGACTAGCTTCATGACCTTGGACAAGCTTGTAAAGTCTCTGAGCCTGAGTGATCTCATCTGTAAGATAAGATCAATAAAATAGATACAAGATAAATAAACAATAAAACAGATACAGGAGTGTCCCTCGGGTTGCTTTCAGCTGCAAAATAATGGAGAATCCGTATGGGCTTAACCAATAAGCAGATTTTTTTTTTTTAATCTCACATGACAAAAAACCCAAAATCAGGACAGCCTCTAAGCCCAGCCCATCAGGACTCCGGTTCAATTTCTCTGCATGTTGGCTTCATCTTCATGTTGGTAATACCATGGCTGCTGCAATTCGAGACACTTTATCTAGACAATGGCAACATCCAGGGAAAAGAATGGGGGGCTGTTTCTTCCTGTATGTCTTCTTTGAATTGGAAAGTTTCCTCAGAAGCCTCCAGCAGCCCTAGCCTCCTATCTCATTGTCCGGACACGGACCACATTCAGAGCAGCTGTCCACCTACACGCCACCTTTATGCAAATTGGAGAAAGGCGACTCTTCCTCAAACACGATGATGTGACCTTGGGGGCACCCAGCTGCTTGCTCTTGGCAGTGACTGGTCCATGCCCGCTCTCCTAAAGGTGTTCTCAGTGGAGGGTACTGGTATGGGTTTATGCTCTAGAACTGCACCATTCTAGAGCATAAATCTAGATTGCAGTATTGCAGCCATGATAGCCACCCAGGGCTTTTTAAATTTAATGTAAAACTAATTGAAGTTAAGTACAATTTAAAATTCAGTTCCTCAGTCCACCAGCCACGTTTCAAGTGTTCAGTAGCTCCATGTGGCTGATGGCTACTGCACTGGAAAGCGCAGAACATGTTCATCATCACAGAAAGATCTATGGGACAGAGCTGCCCTATAATTCAGCCAGAAGACCCAGAATCTTCATGCTTGAACTCTCTCATCAGTTAATATATGTCTATGATGGGAATGGTGCCCCTTTAGACCTTTGTGTGGTCCTCAAGCCAATGTATAGAAGCCCGGCCCACATGACCACATGCTCATTCCTAAACCAATCACTGGCAAGGGAGACAAGACCCCAAGGATTGGCTTGGCCTTCCATCAACCATGATTCAGCACTGGTGTTTGAAATGCACCCCTCCTCTGCCAGTGGAAAAGCTAGTATGGACAGCTTAATGCAATTATATTCAGCATATATGTGAATGCTGAGTGTCACGGCCACTCAGAAGAGAGTGGAAATTATAAAATCCAGGCTGTGCCAGCATGGGAGTGGGGTGGATTTGGGATCTACATACAACTCATAGGTCAAAGGAAGAGTTAATAAGATAACACATCCGGGGCGCCTGGGTGGCTCAATCGTTAAACGTCTGCCTTCGGCTCATGTTATGATCCCAGGGTCCTGGGATTGAGCCCCGCATCGGGCTCCCTGCTCCGCGGGAAGTCTGCTTCTCCCTCTCCCTCTCCCACTGCTTGTGTTCCCTCTCTCGCTATCTCTCTCTCTGTCAAATAAATAAATAAAATCTTTAAAAAAAAAAAAGATAACACATCCATAGCAGTTTGTATGGTGTCTAGAACTGAATACTTAATGCATTTTCGCTATCATAATCATTACTGATTAAGAATTATATCTAAACTGCGTTTTGGCCACTGCCAGAGCCGAGATGCTCACAAGAAGGCAAAAAAAAAAAAAAAAAAAAAAAAACCCATAGGGTTTTCCCAGTTCCTGCTGGGAACCACAGAGAAATAGAGGACACTTGTCACCTCTTCTCTCCAGCTGGCCTTCCATGAGGGCATTCCCAACAGCGTCTTAGCCTTCTGGGGCTCATGTGCCTCCGGAGCCCTCTGACTGGGGCCGGCTGCCTAGAAGAGCAGTATGACACAAAGCCCCGGGCGCTGGCATTTGCGGGCTGGGCTCATGCATGCAGGCCCTCCTCCTGGCAGATGACAAGGCAAATGAACACACCTGTCATAGCCACTGCCAGAGAGAGAGGGCTGGGATCCCGGGGCTGAGATCTGCCAGAGAAAACCTTGTGAGTACTTTGGGTTTCTTGGGAAATAGTCTCAGTGAACAGCATAGTTGTAGCTCTTTCATCTTCCTCACCCCCTAAAGACTGGGTGTTTAATATTCCAAAGCAGGCCAATTTGTCAAACAAAATAATGAATGTTCATGGTTAAAAATATCCAGCAACACCAGAACATTTTGACTTCAAAGGCTCTATTCTCTTTCATTATCAAATATTAACAAAATATCAGCACATTAGGATGGAGCCCACAGCTCATTAATGCTGAATATAATTGCATTAGGCTGTCCATACTAGCTTTTCCACTGGCAGGATCTGTTGTTTATCAAGACCCGCTGTAGGAAATATATTTGCTTATGTAGTGAGAGCAAACGCCTAATAGAGTAAAAAGTTTACCTCCAAGGTGGTGACCTTCCCTCCCAGCCTTGGTCCCCTGAAATGGCTCTCTGCTGCTTTCTGTTCATCTCATGGTCATCTGACTTGCACAGAGCAAATACTAAAAGGTAGTGAGGAAAATGAGTCAAGGTACAGAATTTCCATAAGAGAAATTTGACTAGTCCTCCGTTTGTTTTCAGGCTCTCTGTGGCTAACGTGCATGAACTCCATGGAAAGTTACAGGAGGAAAGTTACCGATGTCGGACACAGGTTAAAATGACTTTCTAGCCATTATTTCAAACTTACCACAACTGTACTTGTATCCCCAAAGCAAAACTCTCTAGAATTCCACTGAATAGTGGCATCATCTGGTGGACATAAGTGATACTGCAACTCCCCTTCAAGTTTTTGTCATCTTTCTATGAAAAATATTAATTTTTTAATTGTGCCAAATCGCTCAGGAATGGTTGTAAGCTACCGAGATTCCCTCTACAAAGCATCTTCAAGTAAGCTGCACATCTCCAAATTAGTACAGCACTGACAGAGCTTTATAGAAGCTTACTGTCTGAGAGTCTGAGCCTGCTTTCCATACTTTTTTAGTGGTTTGGTGTAGAGATTTTATCTTATTCCAGAAGCTCGTCAACTGCTTGAGGGCGAGTCAGCTCTTACATACCTTATGCTTTCTGCTCTCTTTGTAGGTTCTCAATAAAAACGTGCTAAGGACTGACTACTTTACAGAAGACAGTATCTCTATCAAGGAGAGCAGAACTGTGCAGTGACTGGTGTGCAGAATTTGGAAGCAAAATACCAGGGTTCTTGTTCCAGATCTTCCATCGGATAGCTATGTGGCACTGGGTCTCTGAAAGGTGGTTTCTGTAGCCATAAATTGGGCACATTAATAACTCCATCACAGCATTATTTTGAAGCCTATATGAGGTCATCAGAGCAGAAGAGCAGCATAAATGGTTAAGTCATTGTTAGTTGCTCTTAGTGTCCTTTATAAACCCGTCCTCCTTGGACAGTTGAGTATGCATCTTTGCTCTACATTGTTGTTATTATATCCATTAGGGTCATCTTACCGTAAAATGGAGAGATCAATTCTCCCTTGAAGCCCAGGATCACGCCAGCCTTCTCTCTCTTTGGGGGTGCAAAATGGACAAATCTCCTTTTACCCCCTTCCAATGAAAACAAACAAACAAACATGCCCAGATACCAGAGACTGAAGATTGGACTCAGCAGCTGCTTGCTGAAAACAACCTGAGTCATTTATTGATTGGAGGTTTCAAGTAATGGAATGTGACAGCCAGCCAAAGGGGGTGGGGAGCCAAAGTGGGCTCTTGGACAAGGTTAATAGAAGGGTGGTTTGTGGGGAGGTGGGCCTTCCCCTTACCCTTCCAACACGTGCTCCGAACAGACCACGCGCAGGGCACAATATGCAGCTCTGAGCACCATGTTTAAAACCTCATCAGGATAAAAAATCCAAAGAAGCAGGTTTTCTCTTTGAGGGCTGGTCCTGGGAAAGAGGGAATTGATTTTTTCTGAAGGAGAATAAAGACCAAAAGGAGCTTCAGAGAAATAGATTTTGTTTCTGTGTAACAGTGCCGGAGGGAGTGGGAGGGAGAGAGTCACAGCCTGGGGGCTCCCTCGCGCTGAGCTGGGCAGAGAGTTAAGCATCACGGGGCTGGTAGAACTTGCCAGCCTTCAGGTTGTGATCCCATTTGAGATAGGGGACTCCATACCCCAGCTCAGCTGACAATGAGGAGAAGACAATCCCTCCCTCTGCCCTACAGCTTGTATGGAGTGTCGTTCTGTGGTCCCATGTTCACAGTTCTGCAGGGAAACCCAAGAAAGACCACCAGGCAGAGAGAAGAGCACCCCTCAGAATGCAGACTCTAGTCATACCCTCGGAGCCTGAGACCTAACAGCTAGGATGCTGCCAAGAGCAGCTCTGCCCAGCCAGGGGGGTGAGGGGGCGGTGCATCCCTCTTCTGGGATCAAAGGCTCCGTGGGGTGCTTAGCCTGTCCTCACAGTGATTCACTCCTTCCCGTCCCAAATCAGCACCCCCGTCCCCCCTGCCAGAATGTGCTTATCCTCCACAGCTGATGCTGTCAGTTCTGTCCACAGTCCCTCTGCCCACCCTGGCTGTGGAAGGAAGTCTCCAGAACAGCTCCAGTGATCCCCACCTTCTAATACTCATGGCCTTTGTAATCCCCTCCCCTTAAGAAACTTGCTTCTAACCAATGGAATACGGCAAGGTAGGAAATGTTACTTCCATGATTAGGTTACAAAACATTCTAACTTCCATTTCATTAAAAGACTCTCTTGCTGGCTTTAAAAGCAAGCTGCCATTTTGGAGAGGCTCATAGGGCAAAAAGCTGGGCAGAATCCAGCCAGTGGGTGGCAAGGAGCCAACGCTCTCAGTCCAACAGCCCTCATGGACATGAATCCTGCCCACAATCATGTCAGTAGTTTAGAAATGGATTCTTCCCCAGCTGAGCCTTCAGATGAGACCCATACTCTGGTCAACACTTTTACTGCACCCTTATGAGAGACCGTGAAGCAGAGTGTCTTCAAACTAAGCTGTGTCCTGATTCCTGACTCACAGAAACTATGAGATCATAAATGTGTATTGTTCTAAACCATTGTAAGCCTTTAATGAATATCCTGGCATCCTGCATCTCTCCACCTGAGAACATTCTCTGGCCTCAGATGCATGCCTGTCCTTGACAGACAGCACTGAAGGAGCAACCCTCAGCCACTGGAGTTGGATCCACTTCCCCAGCTTCCTGACCTTAAATGGGATGATTCCAAATACACAGTCTCTGTGCATCCCTAGCAGGTTGGGTCCCAGTTGTTCAGAGAGGTAACTCACTCATTAACATACCCTATATTAGCTTTCTCCCTTCCCTTTCCCACTCCCCAACTCCTTCATTGTGTTTCCTGAGATTCCCTCTGACAAATCTACTTGTACCCACAGGCTTGTCTGCTTTAAGTTAGAACCTAAACTAACACCATTGGCTTACCACCTTCTTGGATTTATAAAAACCTAGACTCAGGGTGACTGGGTGGTTCAGTTGGTTAAGCATCTGACTCTTGATTTCAGCTCAGGTCATGAACCCAGGGCCCTGGGATCGAGCCCTGCGTTGGGCTCCACACTCAGCACAGAGTCTGCTTGGCCCTCTCCTTTCACCTCTGCTCCTCCTCCCCGCTCACACTTTCCCTCTCTCAAATAAAAAAATACAATCTTTAAAATAAAAATAAAAAATAAACATAAAACACCCCAGGCCCCAGCCTCCAGAGTGTCTGCTAGCAGCTTTCCAAGTCCTGATCACAAGACCGCATCACTTTCTAGAAACCTTCTACCCCTTCCTCAGGGAAGCCTCTTCTCACCAAAACAGGGCTGCAAGGAGTTTGGTGGTATGTCGTCAAAACTTCCTATCCATGGGCTGCAGGTACATGGCCCAGGGCCAATGTCCCTGTTATTTCACACAAACCTTAGCTCAAAACCAATCTGTCTACACTAAGCAGAATAAGCCCCACCCTTTTCTCATTTTGCTTCTAGTTCTGCTCATTCATTGATTAATTCAATTGGGCATGTGTTCCAAAGGCATCATGGAGGACCTCAGCTCTGGGTGCCCAGCCTCGTTTCTGGGTCCTTCTTTATATCTGGCAAGCTGTCTGCAAGCATCTCAAGGTCTGCAGTAGGGAGGAGGAGAGGTAGAAGCCATTGTCATCAACTTGCATATCTTATGAACCATTATAATGTCAGGCCCTGTCAGTCTCCCCCTCCTTGCCTATCTCTGCGCTGACGAATCAGTCTCAGATATTTATTTGGGTGCTGATGAGTCTTCTGGGCTCTCCTCAGTGCAATATTCTCAAGTCCTCTCATTCTCTCCCTACTTGGCCCTGTCACTGTGATCATCTTTTCCCCCTGGCAGGTGGGAAGACATTCTGGTTGTCACCAAATGTCTCATTCTCAGCAGCCTCTCTCAAAGGCAGTCTTGCTGGCTTGGTGCATTTCTTCTGGGAAACTGAGGCTCATCATCTCCATTCTGGGTGTAGCTCTAAAGGATGCCCCTCCATATCTCCATGGACTCTGTGGGGACTGTTTATTCTGATTTCTCCAGGAAAGATCCCAAATGCAAATAAGATGGACTTATGTCTCTAAATATGGTGTGTATGTTATCAAAACATCAAAGACAGAGCCCTATTGTGGGCTGGCAATCAGTGGGCTAGGCAAATCTGAGCTGCCATTCTCTGCCAACTGTCTTCAAACCCCAAAACTCTCCTCCGGGAGCCCCCAGCAGGCCTCCCCCACTGTACCTCCCAAAACACAGTGTTTTGATTTTGTTCTGGAACCTTCTTCTTGGCCAAAACTCACCCAATCTATTTGATATTGGGTGGCCAAGGTCCTTCTGTGGCCACCCAGTATCAAATAGGTCGACAGTGAGTTTCAGCACCATTTGAGGTAGAATTCAGCGATTCAGCATCTGTCAGCTCTATGATTCACAGGCAGGGCTGGGTGAGTGCATCCCAACATTTCAGTTTCGTTGGCATGGATGTATGGTTCTCTACATGCTCATGGGACAACTGGGGAAGAAACACTCCAATATCCAGTCTTGATATTGGAGCGCCTGTGCAGAGCTTCTCACAGTGATGAGAGAGCATCAGGCCTAGTTCCTGCTCAGCCATGTCCACAGTTTCCATGTGCAAAACCATGGGCAAGTCACCTGACCCCTCTGAGCTTTACTTTCTTCATTGACCTTGAGGGTGACATGAAACAGTGTAAGCTATGCACAGAGTGACCTTAGCTCAACAGAAATCACCCCCTAATTGCCCTAGGCCTGTGTGGTCCAGTGCAGAAGCCACGGAGTCTCACGCGGCTATCTGCCATTTCAATTTCAATGAACGACAATTCAGCTCTTCAACTGGACCAGCTACATTTCAAGGACTTAGTAACATAGGGCTAGTGGCTACTGTATTGGACATTTCTATCACTGCAGAAAGTTCTACTGAAGAATTTTTAAAGATTCTAAAGCCCAGGTGGCACTCCAGAGCCTTTAAATCTGAAATGCTCAAAGCCAGGACCCTGCCATGATTTCTGCTGGTTTGACTTATAAGCTCTTCCCATGATGCCAGTGTGTACCTGATGTGCAGAACCACAGCCCTGGACAAACACTCCACAACTGAACTTTGTGTTCCCAAATATTCCACCTGTACCCGCTAATCGTTGACCCCCACCTGGAGAATGTGCCCCTCTCTTAAACTCTATGGTATCTGCTTATTGCCTCTGACCCTCATTTGGCAATCAAACCCTCTCCTCCCTCAGACTGTTACTGCATGCGGTTCTGCATGGCCCTGCGAGGACGTGAGCACCTGTAGGGCAGGACCCAGGCAGCACCATACCTTCTCTCTGAACTTCCAGAGCACTGGCCTGAGGTCCTGAGCACATCCCACACACAAGGCGTCTCCTGTCTTCTATTAGATGTTCTGCACCTAGCGGGCAGGACCTGCCTCTATCTTTACAGACCTCATGGAGCCTTAGCGATGAAACTCCTCGAGAAAAAGCACAAGCTGAGTTCGGCCACCCGGGGACAGATTGCACTATTGGTTGGGAGGCTGGAGACATATTTAAACTGAACTTGCTTCTTACACCATGAGCTACCAGTTGTTGAACTGGTTTTCAGAGAGCAACTACAAAGCACAAAACCCCATCATCGTAGGTGTAAAAAAAGAGGGAAGCAATTATGGGCAGGCTGGGCACAAGCAAGTTTTCAGATACCATCTCATTTAATGGCAGAGTATCTTGTAAGGGAAGAATTACCACTTCTGCTTCACAGAGGAGGTAAGAACACGGTTAGTCAGGGTTAGGTGCAGAATTTAAACCCTGGTCTTTCAATGAAAAAGCCGATGCTTTTTCTATGGCCCTGTGTAGCCAATATCTGTCCTAGCATGGTGGGGCTAGTAGTGGAGATGAAAAGGTAAGACACACACACACACAGAGAACAATCAAGGAACAGGAGGGTATTATTGAGAGAGGTTCAATGAAACCAGATGCTACCTTGGCCATTAGGGCAAATGAAAAGAGTTAGACCCCCTGAAGAAAGCAACCTTGAACTGGGTCTATCAAAAATGACCTCCATAAAATCAGTGGACATGACCTTAAAGGTGGTCGAGGCAGACTGTGTTACCGTAGAAAGGCTCTGAGCCCCATGTTCAGAGGAACAGTTTGCTGGGACTAAAAGAGAAGGAGAGAGGCACTGGATGACGGTTGGTGATAATAAAAGAAGGTAATGGTTATTATTGAGTGCTGAGTAATGCCAGGCACTACCTCTGTGTTTTATCCCACTAATCTGCACGGTATTATTGATCCTGTCATTATTCCCATTTGACCAACGAGGAAACTGAAGCTTAGCAAGGTTGTCTATGACCAAAGCCACACAGCAAGTGACTTATAAATAAATCCTCATACCTGTTGATTGAAAAGTAGCCTGAGAGTGGGGCACCTGGCTGGCTCAGTTGGAAGAGCGGGCAATGCTTGACCTCAGAGTTGTGAGTTCGAGCCCCACCTTGGGTGTAGAGATTACTTAAATAAATAAAACTTAAAAAAAAAAAAAAAAGGTAGCCTGGAAGGAATGAGGCCTCCTCTGAAGGGATGGGCTTTGACGTCAGACTGCCTAGGTGTATTCCCAGCCTCTGTACCCTTAATAGTGTCATGTCCTTGTGCAAGACCCTTCTTCAGGCCTGCCTTCTGGATTGCAACATGGGAGTAATTCGAGTACCTACTCACTGGGTTGTCATCTGCATTAAATGACAAAAGGCACAACATGGAGGGCTTAGCCCTATCTGGTGAGTAGTAAGTGCTCAGCAAATTTTAGCTGTTGTTATTATTAAGAGCATCTAGGTAGGTGATGATGGATTCCCTGAGGGGAAGAACGAGCACCACGGAAAATTCTGGTTGGTTGGCCAGAACACGTGGTCTGGAGTACGTGGGACTGCTCCGCGGGTCCCAACAAACTCTCTGTAAAGAACTAGTCTGATGGAACGGTGGGGCTTGGGCTATTGTCAGTGAGAGGGCCGGGAGAAAGTTCTCGAGTCTCTTCTGGGCAGTGCTCCACGGAGGGACTCAGGCTGGTACCGTCCTCTAGCAGAGATGTTCCGCTCTTAGCTGTTGCTTGCATTCGGGGTCTATGTGAGAATGCATTTGAGTCAAAGATTCGGCTAAGAAGAAGGCATAGAAGGAGGCCAGGAGGGAGGAAGAAAGGAAGTTTGAGAACCACTGAGAGTACAACACCCCTCCCCCTTTGTACACATTTGGGGATCTGAGGCCCAGAACAGTGAGGCGATGGGCCCGAGTCCCCCAGCCATGGAGTTCTTGGCTGGCCACGATCAGTCATTCAGGCGTGGTCAGAGGGAGGGGGCCTTTCCACCACACGCGGCTGCTTCCGACCTGGCCTCCTCCAGGGGGCGCTACTCCCATTGTAGTTTCTTTGAATGGCCCCTCCCTGGGGTCAGGCAACTCCAGGACCTGACAATGAGAAAGCGCAAAGCCCCAGCTGCACTGGGAAAGATCACCTAAGGATGTCCTCCGTGTGTGCTGCGCCTGAGTGTTCATGTCAGCGGGCGGCGAGGGTTCTCTGTCAAGGCCGGAGGGCTAATATTCCGAATATTCCGGCTGTACGGGCCGTTCAGCCTCAGGCGTTCTCGCCCCAGCTGTGGTAGCAAAAAGTAGCCACAGGCAAAAAGGAAAGGAATCAGCGTGGCTGTGTTCCAATAAAACTTTATTTATGGACACTGAAGTTTGAATTTCATTTAAGGGTCACATGTCACAAAATGTTCTTTTAAATTTTTTTTCAACAGTTTAAAAATGGAAAAACCATTCTTGGCTTGCAGGCTATATGGCAACAGGCAACAGGCCACATTTGGCGGGTGGGCTCTAAATCCCCGATCCCTGGTTCATAGGATTTGTTCATAATCTTGTCTCTCTTGAGCTTTGTAAGAGTTTATGAAGAGACGGGAGCGCAAATATAAAACCCACTTTCTACAAACATGTACAGACCAAAAACTCAGAGAGGTTAATTTTATACCATGAGGCCCAACCTCTAAACACCCCTGCCTCTCTGGAAAAGTCAGAAAGCCCCTTAAAGACTCCAGAAGGAGCCAGTTTTACCTTTTGAAATAACCTGCTTAAGGCTGCCTACCCGAGCAGATCTTGCAAGTTCCAATGGGCAGGGTTTGTTCCAGAACAAGTGTAAATCCCTGCAATGCTCCTTCAGCAAGCTGGAACCAGCCTGAGCTCCAGAACATATGGGCAGGAGGTACACAGCTGTCTCTTCCAGATGTGCAGTTCTTGCTTCTACATATAAAATTGATCCCTCCACACACTCCCATAAACACACACCAAAAAGATCAAGAGTCCAGTGTTCCGTTTCCAGCACAGCCCAAGGCACTAGAAGAACAAAATAAACCTAAGCCCATACAGAAGTTGGATTTGGGATGGAGCGCGGTGACTGGGGAAGAAGATTCTAGGATTTCCAGCCTGGAGAGGTGCCCCAGACAGATAGGATTGGGAGGGGTGGGGTATTGGAACAGGTGAAAAAGACAGTTGGCAAGAAGGTATGGATGGTGAACTGGGGTCTTCCAGAATCAAGAAAAAAGCCCGAACTTGAAGAGGAAAGAAATGATATGAAGAAAGCAGGCAAATGCATTTCAATCAGGCAAGATTGTATAGAATGGTAGAGAAAGAGGCCGAAATGTCCAGTAGAAATGTCTAGTTCCGGAAACTGTTAGAGTATTCTAGAAGTGACCTGAAGGGAGCGTGACCCACAGGGACGGCCAAAGTCATGACAGAAGGCCAAGTACAAATGCTTTTCCAAAGGAAGGATGGGGAGGCCCGAGATTCCCCAGACCTGGAGGACTGAGCAGAGTCCACAGGGACTCCCAAAGAGCCAGCCTGGGTGAGTGCACAGAGCTGAGGAGAAACAGACTATTTCTTCCGGGATGAATTATCAATTTGTCCACACTGACTGTAATAAGTATAAATGTAGTAAGCCTCCAGAACAAAATCCCAAGCACTCAAGCTTAGTACATGCCCTTTTTCTTTTTTTAATTAATAGACTTTATTTTGTAGAACAGCTTTAGGCTCACAGCAAAACTGAGCAGAAAGTACAAAATGTTCCTATAGATCCCCATCCCCACACACATATCAACATCCCCCACCAGATTGGTACATTTGTTACGATCTGTGCATCTCCATCAATGCCTCATTATCACCCAATGTCCACAGTTGACATTAGGGTTCACTCTTGGTGGTGTACTTTCTATGGGTTTGACAAATGTATAATGACACGTACCCCCCCATTCATGGTACCAGCCATTATCATTTCACTGCCCTAAAAACCCTCTGTGCTCCTCCTGTTCCCCTCTCCCCGCAACCAGTACTAACTACCGTCCTCCTAGTTTTGCCAGTCCCAAAATGTTTTTCTTTTTGAAAAAGAAATGATTTTATTTTCAAGGAGTACTTGCAGAGGTACAACAATCCAAAGGTACAGTAAAAATGGCAATAAATAAATAAATAAATAAATAAGAAAGTCTCCCTCCTTCTACCAAAGTCTATTCCTACCCATTCGCGTGTATGCAAGGGTGTGTGTGACCTTTGCGGGAGACTTGAAAAGGAGGTGCTAGCAAGACAATTAATTCGGTGAAGAGAGATCAGTAACCTGCAGCAGTTGGAAAAGGAATTCCAGTGACAGGTCAGACCAGAATGTATAGATTCAGGAACCTCTGCTCAGGTGACAGCTATAGTGAGTACAAGATCAGAGATCCAAGTCTTGGGGAATTCCTTCATTACAATTACTTCTCAGATCCTACTTTGAAGGAGGCCCTGTGGGGAGCACCACTGGCCTAAGGAAAGGTGCAGACAAAATAGTTTTGGTCAAGAGGCTGCAGGGAAATGTAAGTACTCGGGCCTCACGGAATGAAGTCTGGGCCTTTGCTACCAGCTCCAGGAGAAGTAAGACAGAGAAAAAGCTAGGGAATCTGGCAACAAGAGGCATTGGTGAGCGCAATTTCAACCAGGGCCTGGGGAACAGAACCAGATATTGAACTGATAGGGAATATACCTAGTGAAGAAATGGAGGCTGCGGGAAAAAAAACATTTTATGACAGGTCTTAACCCTTCATCCAAGACCTCTGAAGTCTGATGGATTTCAGAATTCAGACTGTTTGGGATTGGAGAAAGGTAATACGGCGCACATACTGTATTAGATTAGATGTAATGCACCCAGCAGAGTCTGGGATAAGACCCCATAATCAAATATAATACTTCTGCAGTGAATCATACAAATGTTCACACCGAGTGAGAAAGATCAACATCATAACGTTTCAGCTCCATCATACAATCTTTTCGGTTTTCAGAGCTGTTTGGTTTTCGGGGGCAGTTGGAGCAGAATGGGCTTATTTTTACCCCAGAATAAAGTCATATACTGCCACAGATAGTGAAGGTCCCCCAACGGGTTTCACACATGCATTCTTTCTTTAAGTTGGACTGTGTAAGTGGCTTGACGACAGAATTCTAATCTGTCTTTGGGTCCTCAGCGTAGGGCATTGTACCCGGCACGGGGTCCATGCCCAGTGATTTTAGCTGCACTGACGTTTCACTACTTCTAATAATTCCTCTCTGCAGGCCTGATCACTGTCCCAACTTGGCTCTTCCGAGCCCAACTTCCAGCCCCTGTCGGCCCAAACTCCAGACTTACTCCTCTATTGATATGCACCTGGCACATCCTATTTCTCTTCTTAAATCCAAACTCAATAGCCATCTGTTTGTTCTGGTATTCTAGCACTAATTGCTATTCCTGATTTTGTTTGATATGTTTGACCTGGTATTTTAGAACTAACTCTTAATTGTGTTTTTATTTAATATGGATAGCACATATAAAGCAAGAGCATAAGGAGTGCTATATAAATGCAAATTTTATTGTATTTCACTCAGACCTCAGAGACTTGCCAAACTTGGGTCTGCTCTGAAGAAGTTTCCCCCTCAAGTGCTTAGGGAGGTTTCCTCTCTTGCTCTCTCCCTCTTTCTCACTCTCTCTCCCCCTCTCTCCATCTCTTTCTTTCTCGCTCTCTCTCTTTCTCACCTTCCTCAAAGCTGGGTAAATAAAGAGACTGAACACCCATCACATACAAGCCAATATCTCACCAACCGGTTCACCAACACTAAGGGCTTGAGGATTCTACTGAGTTCGGCATAAAATTAACAAATCTCACGCTAGGTTATGACATTTTTTTACCCCACTTTTGTGAACTGAGTATTGTGCATTAAGAAGTCCCATCCTAAATGGGTCACTATGACCTTATTTAAAGTCTAAGTTTGCCATGTGAAAAGGGCTATTTTAATTTTCTGCTTCTTGAAGAGATTGATCATTACAAAAATGTGCCGTTAACCAGTAGATAATTGGTTCAGCTTGTATGGTTCCACTGAAATTCTTCGAGATAAGCTATTCCACTTGTAAATTGTCTAAAGTTATTATTTTAATGAGATTTCTGATCCTGTAAGAATTGAGGAGGGCATCCATTGGCATAGCGGAGAGTAAGTCTCGCCACTTGTGAATCATCCCCTTCAGGGGCCACTGAGTCACCATGTTTGCTCTCTCTGCTCTCAGCAGCCAAGCTGGCCCCCATGCCACGTCAGAGTTTAGTGCTTCCACTGTCCAGGCTCTTAATGTTGAACTTCTCGCCCTGACCCATTCCTCAGGCCACATTCCATACAGCTCTTGTGTCTTCTGGCTCTTTACATCATGGCCTATTCTTCTATCTTTGGTTTCCCCCTCTCTTTAGATTTGGCCCTCAGATTATCTTCCTAGCAATGACCTTGGCTCTCTCAGCCTATCTATGACTGGGTGAATGAATGAGTTTCATTTTCTGTTCTCTCGTAGTCACTGATTCCATCCCATTGTGTTCTTGAAACAGTCCAATGGGTTATACATGTCTGCAATGTGAACAGCATATTTGGTTTTTCATCACTGAGAACAGAAAACACTTGCCATTTCAGGAATCTCCATATCTTCGATGGTTTATTTAATAACATTCTTTGTAACCCAGAGCCGGTTATGGAAAATTACTAACATTCTCCATTTGTGGGGCATGGCCAAGCCAATGAAATGCTACCAATATTATTAAGAAATCTCTATTGATATTATATCTGAAGAGAATTGCCATATTAAGAAAGCTAGCCTGTTATTTCATGTGATCTTGCAGGTGTCACCATGAGGTCAAATATACCCTTACTACAACTGGCCTTTAGAAAAACAGAGGTAGACCACAGCCATAAAGATTGTAGGAATTGTATGGGAACCAAAACTTCTATCTTTGTTCCCAGTGGGGTGGAGGTAGCAGTAATGACAAGTATGACCAAGAAAGGGTGGTGGGGGTGCAGAAGGTAAAGACTAGAGGAACACTGGAAGTAGAAACCAGTAAAGGGTCAAGAGCTGAGTCATTAAGGTGAAAATCTGAGCAGGATTCTATGATGAGACATCAAGGCCTGGTAAGGGTTCTAGAAGCTGCAGAGCCACAACCATAACAGACAAGCAAGCCTGGCATCCAGAAAATCATGAAGAAGACCAGGAAATCATGTCAAGGTATGTCAAGGTCAGGAATCCAGGAAGTCATGAGATCTCTGTTGAGAGAGATGGTGGTAGCTAAGGGCCTTGGTTAAGAGTCAAATAGAGCCTATCTTCATATCCAAATACTACATGATGATGCTGGGCAAGCTGCTAATCTCTCTGAGCTCAGTTTTCTCTTCTGGAAACGCGGGCTCATGCGTATAGCGTGCTCAGCCGAGTACCTGGCATCTAGAAACCACTAAATATGTGGTGATCGATATGACACCAGTCCTCCAGGGGGGGAAGCAATATCAAGTCATGAAAATAATTGCCATCTGACTTCTTTTTATGTTTTATGGTAGAACGGGAATCGGACCTAAGCCCAATTAATCCCGAACCTGAAAGAATGAACAGGAAGGGAATTGTCCCTTAGTTGAATGAGGGCCTTGTAGCTACAGGGAAATCCTAACACCTGCCCGAAGCTGGGTGTGAGAAGAACAAATCAGTATTCATGGAGGGCTGTCTGGAAGACAAGCATGCAGCTCATTCCTTCAGCTAAATGGTCTCCATTTTACATTGACTCAAGACCAGACTGCTGGCAATCCAAGTGAAGTGCCTCATGTCCTCAAATTCGCTTTTCTGAACTGCACTCTGGAATCTTCATGCCCTTGGCTCACTTAAAAAGATGCTTAGCAGCGGCTCTAGGAAGCTAGCTATTGAAAAGTTACTTTTCCCGTAATGCCTCTTTCTCGGGACCTTTAGGAGATGATCAAAGCCTCAATGCCAGAACTTCTACAGAGCGATAGGTGAGCGTTAATCTCGCAGAAAGCATCATTTTTAAACATCAGCCCAGGTTTCCTCTTTGCTTTGACCTTCAGGAAACTCATAACTAAATTTGGACCCCTCTGACCAATCCTAGGGGCCCTTGTAATATACTTACGCTAGCTTAATTTTAATATTTTGCGTCTAGACCAGGGCTCAGAAACAATAGCCCACGGCAGATCCAGCCTGCTGCCTGTTTATTGTTCCAGTGAACGCGTTGGTCCATCGGACTATTTTCTATGGCTGCTTTTGTGACATGGCAGCAAGCAGTGATGGTTGAGACAAACTGTGTGGCCAGAAAAGCCAAAAGTCTATCCTCTGGCCCTTTACAGAAAGAGTCTGTCCCCCCTTGTGCTAAACGTACTTTCTTCCAACCTTCTCTTGATTTTTACCCCATGGTGTGTTTTGTAAGCTGCCTCAAATCCATTTTGGAAGAAAGTGTGTTATAAACAATCTGACATTAAAGAGAGGCCATCCGATTCACCACAGTTCTCAACACACACACACACACACACACACACACACACGAGGCTGTCTACAGGATAGCGAAACAACCGTCCCCAGGTGTTTGCAGGGATATTCTACCCTAATGCACGCAATTACAGTCAGAGCAAAAGGAATTATCACATTCCCCTATCTTAGATCTCTGTCCGGGGTCTTAAGGATTCCTCTCTCCTAGACTTCAGGAAAGTTGTTCTTCTCCTAAGAGCTTTACTGAGTTCCTCCAAATAATCAGTTTTCAGCAGGTCCCACTGGAAGCTGAAAGAAGAAATCCCTGGGAAGGAGAAGGAAGGTATGCCACAGAGGCGAAGAGGGGCTAGGAGAGCTGGAAGCTGCTTGTGATCCTTCCCACTCAGCGCCAGGCTTGCCATGGAAATTGGATCATGATGATGACAATTATGGAAAATAAAAACCTTAATTTTTTTTGTAATTAAATCCACATGCAGATGATAATTGCTGCTATGAGCTTAATGCCCAGACTTGTTTCTCTTCCAAAAAAGTGAAAAATCAGTCAGGCTAGAACTTAGTAATGCTCTTGAATCTCACTTAATAAGGAGCAAAACATCTGATTTTCAAGGTATTTGATGTTCGGTTCCCTCTAGCTGAAAGTGGTTTTATTTTCCTCTCCATGCAGGATATTTCTGGGGAGACTTTCATCAAAAACAACCAATTCAAGGGTGTGTGTTTATTTTGTAGAAGATTTACATGTTTTCCCAAATCAAGTTTTAATGAACAAAGCACGGCATGGCCCTTATCTAGCAAAATCCTGAAAATGCACGTTGGCCATTAAAGTGTAAACCAGCATCTTATTGAAATTGCACAATGAACTTCTTATCCTCTGTCTCTCATACTGCCTGCTGTCCATGCAAAAGACTGCATTTAGGAAGAAAATTTATGGGTTGGGGTAAAATAAACATCAGGCCCTTGAGAAATTTACTGAAATTTACTGAGAAAGTAACTTTAGGGAGGGGAGAACTGTTCAAGCCTTAAGCAACTCCAATGTTACTTTTAACCTTACAGTAAATACCGTCTTTATAATTTCTTTTTAAAATCCCACATGCTTATTCTTTTAAAAAGGGATATTCCTCCCGCCCCCATTTACCTAAAAAGGGAATCAATGCTTTACATTTTCTGGTGAAATCCTAAGAAAAATTATGAAGGTATCTATGTTGTGAAAGAAATGCACATCAGCCTCAAACATAAACTTGTATATTGACAACATCGGAAAGATACATTGTTTCATTTTGTTTCTTCAGAACTGTAGAGAATTTAAATCACTTACATTCCTGGCCCTTTCTCCACCCACACAGGGAAACCAGGAGGAATGCAGGAATCAAAGAGCTGCATTCTCCATTGCCACAAAGTGCTCATACTTGGCAATTGAAAAAGAGTTGGGTCATCATTTTTAAATGATTACCAAGCAGCAAGGAGCTCAGGCCGGGCGCACAAAAGTCTCCGTGGTCCCTTCTAGCACTGTGTCCTCTGCGTCAACAGCAGAGCATACTGCAGGAAAAAAAAAAAAAAAATCCAAATTTCTGTGTCCCGAAGGGAGGCATTCATTCATTACTCAGCAGCGCCCGTTTTGACATCCTAAGTAAGACAAGAGCCATTTGCTCGGGAAGGACTTTGACGTCCCTTTAAATGGTGTCTGCATCCAGTCCAATAGAATGGGTGTGGAAGTGTATCTATTGCAACCACAAGGATGTGCAAATTTATTTATGGTATAAACGGGCCTTTCCACAACTCCTAGCTGTCAACAACTTCTTATTTTCCTGGGGTGCCTTAGGAGCCAAGACTGTTTTGTTTCTTAAGCTTGGTACCTGGAGAGCTAAAATAACAGTCTTGTTAATGAGAAGACAATGGGACTAACTGCTGTTTTGCAGCGTTGCCACGGGCCATACCTTTTAATTGCTGAGTGCTGGCAACTTAACAGACTCTAATGAGTACATTGTTCCTCTTTTTTTTGCACACAGCCCCTTAAGCCCGTTAGAAACGGAGTTTGTTTTATGTACAGAGCAGAGAAGACTCTTATTAAAAGCTGACAGAAGCATTTGGAGTGAGGAGTTTATTTTGCCTGGTGAGGTATGTCTTGATAGTTTGCATTCAGATGCAAGAGGAAAAAGAGATAAAGTGGATTAGGCTCAATCATCTGGGAGATGACATTTCTCGCCGTGTTTGAAGTATTTTATGAATTAGAGAATGGGACTGATTTTGAAGCCTAAATTAATTTAATCTGTTTGCTTTTGTTTGATGCAGCAGCTGCAGCGACACACCCTACTTCTTTGCAAATCTTCAGCTTCAAGGGTCTGGGCTCGTAGGAGTGAGTGCGGCAGGCAGAGTGCTCGGTGGTTCCTTCCCTGCGTGGGGAAGGGAATTGGTTTTCAATTTCCCCTGGTGGACGTCCGGCATTCTCGGATGGGGTTTTGTCTCAGACTTCAAGCTAGACGCTCTCACGCTTGCCCATCATGCTTTCTATTAAAGGAGAAGTTGCCTGCCGAAGTCAACATGAGGGAAAGAAAGGAAATCATTATCCCAAGCCCATTCCTCCTAGCACATTTTCATTAGGGAAAAAACCTTCAGGGTGAAGATGAAAGAGGCAGAAAGGTCCCATTGGTCATGGCCCATTAACGGTGACTGACACCTACTTTGCCACAAATTCGGCACTTCCCATAGTGACTCCATTTGTGTTCAGAATCGGGACTGCTTTGGGGTTGTAGATGGGCCAGGACGTTCGAGAGCTCCATAACAGCCATGCGTGTGTGTCCCGTAATCCTCATTAACTCCACTTGGGAAGATAGGGACTGTGCATTCCCCAGCAGGACAGACAGAAAGGATCTTTACGATAACACTGGCTGACTGTCCACAGGTCAGTTCTTCTAAAACTCTCGGTTCCTTGAAAGGAGAGTAGGTCAACCCGGTTCATTTCAATATCCGTCGACCACCAGATTGTGTTGGCTTTTCCCAGATGGATCCACCGATGAGCATTAGGCTACATCGAAGTTGAGGGAGAGAAAGGGACATTTGCCTATTATGGGGCTTTATTCAGGGCATCGGACAACAGAATTCACCGCCACCACCGCCCCCCACCCCGCCCCAGGTTTGGAAGGAAAATAGGCTCGCTGACTTCAGAAAAGGAAGTACTTGCAACAATCAAGAAGAGGCAAGCTGTATCCAAGGACTGTCACATCACACTGGGCGGTTGCTGGTGGCAGAACATTATTATAGGTCCACATGGCATTTATGGATTCACTGGTATGGGGAACCTTCAAGGTTGTAAGGTGGAAAAAAGAAAAGCTGACGAATTTTCTGATGAATAACTGGTTTATCAGGGCATTTGCCTCGTAATGCACGTGGAGCTGGACTTGTGTCCTAACGTCAGCTGCGTGAGGTGGACGCAGGACAAGGGCCCAGTTCCCGCTCTCCGCCCAGGAGCAGCTGTTAACAGAGTGTTAGCTCTATCCCTTCCAACCTGGCCCAGAGTCAAAGCAGGACTTCAAGTGAGGTTACAGATGGGGCCTTCTCTTCAGAGCCGTTCAGCTCTTCCTCGGAAGCAGTGCCTTATGGGAATAACAAACACACTCTATCAGCAGCCTCCCTCCGAAAGTCCTCTCTCTGCATTGTGAAATATTGCTTAATGTTGGCTTTTTTTTTTAAATTACTGTTTACGTCTTTGAAAAGAAATGATCATTTTCGGGGCGCCTGGGTGGCTCAGTCGCTAAGCGTCTGCCTTCGGCTCAGGTCATGATCCCAGGGTCCTGGGATCGAGCCCCGCATCGGGCTCCCTGCTCCGCGGGAGGCCTGCTTCTCCCTCTCCCACTCCCCCTGCTTGTGCTCTCTCTCTCTCGCTGTCTCTCTCTCTCTGCCAAATAAATAAATAAAATCTTTAAAAAAAAAGAAATGATCATTTTCTAAAACTGATGCAGTGTCACCTGTGTGGCTCAGTTGGTTAAGCGTTGGACTCCTGATTTCGGCTCAGGTCATGATCTCAGGGTCATGAGATCGAGCCCCGCATCGGGCTCCAGCTCAGCGTAGAGTCTGCTTGAGTTTCTCCCTCTCCCTCTGCCCCTCCCCCTGTCATGCGCATGCTCTCTAAAGTAATAAATAAATCTTTAAAACTGATGCAAACGTGTCGCCTTTATTTTGTCAGGCCGGTCCTTTCCCAGATACAGCACACGTTCATTCTCTGCTCAGACCAAATGGCAGAGAGCGTGGAGGCAAAAATGTATGGGTGAGCTTTTCTCTATTAGACAACTGGTTCCAACAGGTCCATTGACACACACACCTCCACCGATCAATCAGGAAAAACTGACCCTTCTCACAGAAGGGACTAGAAGTGGACACCACACCCAGACAGACTTTGTCACAATCTACCACCATAGGGTAGTCCCCCATTATCCGCAGTTTCCGTCACTCCCCCACTCCCTCACTGCCCCCGTCCCGTCACCCACAGGTCCACCAAGTAGATGACAGTCACTATAGCCTAACATGTCCTATACCTCACTCATCTTATCTCACGGGCACCTTACCATCTCACACCATCACAAGGAAGGGAAGTACAGCACCAATAAATATTTTGAGCCCACATTCATTATAGTATATTGCTAGAACTGCTTTATTTTATTATTCGGGTTTTTTAATTTTATATATTTAAGTAATTTCTATACCCAACAGGCTTGAACTCACAACCCTAAGATCAAGAGTCATAACGATTTTATTTTTTGTTTTGGTGTCTAATTTATAAATTAAATTTATCATAGGTCTATGTGTATAGGGAAAAAACACAGTATATAGAGGGTTTGGTACTGTTAAAACAAATTTTCGCCTATGTAAATCTGAAGATCTAATTGGCTTTATTAAGCGAGTCATGATCGGGCAGCACCCCAGCCAGCAAGTGGAGGGGAAACGCCAAGGACTTGCACAAAATGGAAGGCTTTTATAGGCAGGAGGGTGGGGCAAGACGTTATTAGCAAAGGAAAAGAAAAGATTGTTTCTGGCAAGGTTACCTTCCCTTAGGGGAAGGGCAAGGGGGCTTATCATGCAGCTGACCTCATCTTCCTTGCAGGGGCAGAGGGGGCAGGGATGAAGAGGGCCCCTGTGACAGATTACTTCATTGGTGCTGACCAGAAAATTCCAGATTGACTGGTTTAAAATCCCACTCCTGGAGAGGTTGACACTGCAATTAAAAAGTGTTGGTTTGCTATTTCTGAGGGCAAGTAACTCCACCTTGGGCCTGTGGTTTTCTTTTTAACAGTACTCTCTGGGGGTCTTGAAACATATACCCGCAGATAAGAGGGAACTACCCCTCCTCCCATCTATTCTACGGGCCCATTCATCTTTCCTGAAAATCATTCACTCTCCCCTAAGAGACCTACATCTCCGCTTCCTTTTCCCCATTAAGATGGTATTGGAGCCTGAATCCTAAGCCACCTGAGGTACTTACTCCTCTTTTCCGGTCTGCCCCTCCCCCCCACATGAGATGTACGTGTTAATAAACCCCTGGTTGTTGGGGATTTTTTCTTGCTAATCTGTCTTTTATTACAGAGATCTCAACCAAAAACTCAGAAGGGTAGAGGGAAAATCATTTTCCCTTCCCTACAATGGGCAGTTTTATAAGTCCATGTTTCGAAGATCAGACATTCCTTTTTTTTTTTTTTAAGACTTTATCTTAGTGAGAGAGGGCAGGCGCGCATGGATGCATGCATGTGTGCACCTGAGGAAGGGGGAAAGGGGCAGAAAGCGGGAGAATCGCAAGCAGACGCCCCCTGAGCTCGGAGCCCCGAGTCCAGTGGGGGCTCGATCCCAGGACCCTGAGATCATGACCTGAGCCAAAAATCGAGAGTCGGACACTTAACCGACTGCACCACCCAGGCGCCCCCAAGATCAGATATTTTTTCGCAATGAGGGTGAAAAGAGTAAAAACACAAGAATGACAGCAAGAAGGAGAGACAACCTGGCCTACCCGGGGCACCACGATGCTACAAATAACCAGGAAGCTGATACAGGGGATGCTCCTGCCAGGCCCTTCCCTCCATCTTTCCCCTGCACCTCTTCCAAGGGACTGCTGGAGCAGGTTCTCACTTCCAGTGGCCGCTGCGGTAAGTAACCGGACAGAGTGAATGCCCTCAGTAGGCTCAACCCTAACATGGGGCCAAGCCAGATGGCCTCACACGGTGCCACCAGCGGGCCCTGCCCCAGTGCCTTCTCATGGCCACCGTCCTAACCACCACATCACCACAGACTTCAGGCCAGGCTCCAGTGCGGTCAAAAGCAATCGGTTTTAAAGGAGAGATCCCTACAGCCTGCAGGTCTGTTTGCCAAGCTTCGGAACTGGATCCACTTTCTCCATGATGTGGAAGGCAGGCTGAAATGGCTCTGCACTGGCTAAACAATCGCTTCCTGGCCCAAGAACTGTTCACCGGGTTTCCACAGAGGAGCCTCCTGACACGAACAGCTCCACCCTATATGTAAAACGTTTTGGATTCCAGTTTGGAAAGCTGTTCATGCCACGTGGACCTGGAAAGAGTCAGGGCCCCTGAGTTTTTTTGCACAAGCACTTTGAGCCTGGAAAGCTTGAAAACAATTCTAAATCTCCTTCAGCCAGGCGGCCTCCCCGTGAGATAGCAAAAACAATCCCAAATCTGCAGAGAAGGCCCTGAGAGGTTAATGATCTTCCCCCCAGCAATAGGGAAAACTCCCAAAGGAGTTCAGCAGGAATTCCAGGCTATTCTCCAGGCTCTGGCTCTGATTTTCATTTAAATCACACAGTCTCTCTGAACCTCTGTTTCCTCTTTGGCAAAATGGGCACGGATAATTCCTACATAACATTAATGGCGAAGACACAGGGAAAGGGTTACCTGAGAGCTTTGCATTGTCGCTGTTGTGGTGTTAAGGTTACACCCCTCGGCCCCTACCATGTCCTTCACACTGGGAATTCATTTTTGAGGTCACATCTTGTGTTTTCGGTAAGAAAATTATTTGCAGGCAACTGAAGGACAGCCTGAGCCAACGTAAAATGAGAAACAATTCTTCTGAGGATACATATGCCGCCATCCTTGGATTTTTTGAGCAATACTACACTAGGAAGTAAAACGCTCCTAATTAATACCTAGCTGAGATTGTAGCTGTTGTCAAAATACACGTTTCTGTTCTCTTGGTGTGTGTTTGTGTGCTAAGAATATCAAGTCATCCAAAAAAAAAAAAAGAAAGAAAGAAAAGAATATCAAGTCATCTAACTTTTTGAGCACCCGCTCTGTGTGAAATGCCATACTAAATGTTGAGGGGACAGAGAGAAATGTTAGGAAAAAATGATCTTAATTCAATTAATTTATGAACCCACTGTCAACATAATATAGTCCCTGTACGAGTCTGTCGTTGGCAAGTGACAGAATCTCAGTGGAGACTGACTTGAGAATAATGTCTTAGCTGCGTACCCCATGGAGTGACGGAGGAGTTCGCTGAAGGAGAAAGGGTACTATCTAGAAAGAAGAGAAACCAGCCATCAGTTCACCATACCCGCCCCCCAACTGATGATATCACCACCATCATTCATATAAACCACACCAGGAGTTCAGTGAAAACAGCACACAGACAAGAAATTCTTTTTTAAGCTGATAAAATGATGATACTTGAATCTACATGGAATTAAATCAGAGCCAACAAGCCATTCATACTAAGTGGTCTTGCATAAGGGACCGTGTTCCAATGCTTCCACTCAGCCTAATCCTAGAGACCTCGTGCATTTGAACAGATGGACAGGTGGAAAGACCAAAGATGCACTCTTTCTGCGCCCACAGCAATCCCACGGAGCTGCAGGCTCTGCAGGGCTCCACTCCCCCTCCCACCCCCGCCTTTGGGACCACAGCTCCCCCCTTCCCTGGCACTTACTGTGCCATAGATTCAGTATCTTTTCCTTATCTAGCTCTCCCTCCAAACAGTAAGCTCTGAGGAACAGCGACTGAATGAGTCTGCCCTCCTCACCATTTATTGAGTGTAGCACTCTGTGCCCAGTGGGGCCAGAGAAACGAGCAAAACAAAGCCTTTTTTTTCCCACGGAGCTGGCATTCCCATGCACACAAACAGGCGAATACATATCAGATGTGAGAGGAGCTAAGAAGAAAGCGGAAAGACAGGACTGGGATTTCTCAGGTTGGTGCAGGGGAAGGCCGTGCCTTCCCTGGAGGAGCCCTGGGGAAGAGTGGTCCCAGGGGCAGAACTGATGTCCAGAGACAGGAGCCCACCTGGCCCACTTAAGGAGCAGCATTGGGTGGGGGTGAAGTTCGAGGAGAGGGACTATGGTAGATCCCGATGGCTTTCCTAAGTAAAATGAGAAGTTGGTAGAGAGTTTTGAACAGAGAGTTTTTAGTATTAGGGTTCAGGACATTAATGAAGGTAAATAGGATGTGCCACCCCAAGATATATCACTTTGGCATAAGAATTATTTTGAGTGAAAGGCATCTGAGTTCCTGAAGTCCCTGCCTAAAAGCACCACCTCCCAAAAGAACTCAATTGTCATAAATCCCTCTCCAGAGAGCAACTCTAATCTCTTCTAGGAGACAGAAGCACCACATCCAAGCAGACATTATTACAAAACTATCCCATGTCCCATCTATTCCAAGGTCCCATTTATCTTTCAAAAGTCATTTGTTCTCCCAGAAGTGCCCTCTTTGCCCTGCCCCATCCCCTATTATGAAGGTATATACACCCCCAAATCTAACCACCACCTTGAGTCACATTTCTTTGTGAACTCCCATGCCTAAGTAGGTAATTACATCTTTTGTTCTCTTGCTGATCTGTTTTATGTCGATTTTTTTTTTTTAAGATTTTATTTATTTATTTGTCAGAGAGAACACAAGCAGGGGGAGAGGCAGGCAGAGGGAGAAGCAGGCTCCCCGCCGAGCAAGGAGCCCGATGTGGGACTCGATCCCAGGACCCTGGGATCATGACCTGAGCCGAAGGCAGCCGCTTGACCGACTGAGCCACCCAGGCGTCCCTGTTTTATGTCGATTTAATTTGCAGGTCCCCAAGCACTAAATTAAGAGGATGGAGGAAAAGTTTGTTTCTCCCTGACACTGCCCTCTCCTCTTCAAGCCTTCTGTTCCACTTCTGGCCCATTCGTATTTAAGCTGAATATATGAAAACACATTTGTTTTCAGAATTTGTTAAATGATATGTTAAAGCATATAAATTCCTGGGGCGCCTGGGTGAATCAGTCAGTTAAGCGTCTGCCTTCAGCTCAGGTCCTGATCCCAGGGTCCTGGGATCAAGCCCTCCCTCTCCTGCCGCTCCCCCTGCTTGTGCTCTCTTGTTCTCTCGCTCTCTCTCTCAAATAAATAAAGAAAAATCTTTTAAAAAAATAAAGCATATAAATTCCCACCTAAGAACAAATATATATAATGTTTAGTTCCTCAAAAAAATGTCTTGCATATAGCATATTTTCTAAAATTTCAAAAGACAGTTCTTGAGGGGCTAACCTCAGAACTGTTGAATTTTACCCTCTCAAACTGTTCCTCTTTCCTCGCAGATAGGGGAACCAGGACCTTGCTGGTTACAGCCACGGGGGGAAGGCAAAGGGATAAGCCAGAGATAAATGAACCAAGGCTGGTGGGCCAATGGAGTGGTCTAAGATGGATTTTTTTTCCCTTAGAATGAAGGTTCTTTAGTCCTGCATCAACACATAATCACTGTCAGCAAAAACAATCCTTGTGGGAGCACCTGGGTGGCTCAGTCGTTAAGCATCTGCCTTTGGCTCAGGTCATGATCACAGGGTCCTGGGATCGAGCCCCGCATCGGGCTCCCTGCTCCGCCGGAAGCCCTTCTCCCTCTCCCCCTCCCCCTACTTGTGTTCCCTCTCTCGCTGTCTCTCTCTCTCTGTCAAATAAATAAATAAAATCTTTAAAAAAAAAAAAAAAAAGAAACAATCCTTGTAATAATGCTTACACATCCTTAAGAGAATACTGAAACACTTTTCCAAAGACGTACTACATGGTCTTAGTTGGGAAACCAGATGGGTGGGAAACTCATGAGGGGTTAAATACTTCACTGAGGTACCCGGAAAGTCAGCTACTGTCCCAGAAATGGATCATAGAAGGCAATTCATTGAGTCTGGTTCCCATCAATCACAGACATTTCATCTCGGTCTAAGTTACGTTCTTAGTATCTCTGTAACTTTGTCGAGTAAAACAGTACACTCTCTTGGTCATACACTATTGACCTACGGGACCCTTTGATGTCTTAATTATATCTGACTTGCCTAGATTTAAAGTTCAGTGGCCAGAGCCCCCGGCCGGTCCCCCTGTGTTCCAAAGAACTCAGCAGCGCAAATGCCAGGAACGCAGAGTGTCCCAGGAGAAGGGCTGCCCCACCAACCCATAAATGGATGGTTCCCCAGGGCGTCGTGCAGACTGAGAAATAGGATCTTTCTCCACCCCCACCCCACCATCACCCTTTGCTATAAAAGTCTTATTTCTTATTACTTTAATTAAGTTTCTGAAGGCTTTGTATTCATGCAGCCTTGCAGAAAATAGCCCAGAGCCCCACAATGGCCGCAGTAAATCTGAGAACTCAGTCACCCACCCGAAGGCCCCCCACCCTCTCCTCTGTCCATTAAAATGTCTATGTTATTAAAGGCAACAATCAGAGAATCAAACCTTTACCTGCAGTGAAGGCATCTGGTTGTGTCTGTCTTGCCCCCTCGGGTCGTTCCCCCACCCCACACGAGGATCGTCCCTAGCTCTTCCAACGCTAGGGCAGAAATGGGGATGCCAGGCCCCACGAACGGCTGCTGGAACTGGGCCCTCCACATCGGCCCGCCAGACAGAGCAGAAAGAGGGGTTTGGGAAGAACACACACTTGCAAGGAACAAACTGCCTTTCAAGACACAACAGTGAGTTATCACAGGGAAATTACGGCCTTCTGAGTATCTCTCATATTGGTAACTTGTTCTATTTCTGGCTCTCACTTACAGAAAAGAGACATTAGTCCAATGATCTCACAATGTTTTTCTACTCACTCAAGACAAAGTAGACCTTAATTTTCAGTATAATCTAAGAGAATGTCTTCAAGGTAGCCAGAGTGATTCAGCTCTTGAATCTGATCCATAATCATATCTTGCGTTTCTCTAATTTCCAAAGAAAATTCTAGCTTATGAAGTGCTTCAGGTACATTTTGTCATCAGGCCTTCAAGGCAGGCGAGGAAGCTAGAGACATCCTGGTTTTACCAGGGCTTTAGCTGCCGGAGCAGCACCCTCCACCCCATGGCACACGGTGAAATGGGAGAGAACCTTTAGAATCAGCCAAGTTTCATTCTAACAGACTTGCACAAAATGCATAGCTACTTTTAAGACTTTGCACACTTCATTCAACAAATATTCATCAAGCCCCTACAATAGGCCAGCCTCTGGCTTGGCAGTAAGGATACCATCCAGAAGACACAAACAGAAGTATGACATGACATGACATGACATTAATCTGCGATCACACCAAGTAAATGTAAAGTTGCAACTTCTAAAGATATAGGATGCTGACTCAGTCAAGGAGAGCTTCCTGGAGGAAGCAACCCCTGAGCTGAGCTATGGAGGGCTGGGGCATCTGGAGGGGAGGGCAGGGGAGAAATTGTGCAAGGAGAGCAGCCGCTCTGTAAAGGCACGGTCGGTATGGGGCTCCCCAGCATGGACGGTAAGGGGCCCCAAGAAGGCCAGCGTGGGGGAGCGCAGGGCATGGGAGGCATGGGGCCAGCAGGATGAAGCTGGAGAGGGGCGGGGCAGGGGCGCCAACGTGCAGGGATCTGTAGGATGGTTCCCAGCTCCGTCCTTATCCTCACGGTAACAGGAAGCCATTGAAGGAGAGTGTTGTGATGAGATGGTTATTTTAAAGATCATGGGATTGTGAAAGGAAGGAGCCTGAGTGGGAAAGGTAAACAGTTCGGGTGTTAGTGAAGCAATTCACGGGAGAGATAACGAAGCCAGGACTGGAGTGGTGGCACGGAGAGGGAGCAAAACGGGGGGGGGGGGGGCCCGAAATAGGGGGTCAACCGTGGGCGCTAATGATGGGTGTGGGAAATGGGGAAGAGGGAAGAGGGAGATGTCAAGGTGTCATTAGAAGATATTCACTGAAAATAGTTAAATATGTATGTAACCGGTGACTAATGTCCCCAAAGGTAAGTGTGGGCCATGGCGCAGCTTCCAGAGTCTGAGCCCGTGAGTGCTGTCTCTGTATTAACTTGACGTTCTGGCGGCTTAGACAGCACCCCTTCCCGGCCCACGTCTTGCTTATCTGAGGCACAGCCACACAGACCTGACGGGTTCTTTAACGCTCGGAGTGTTGAAGTAACTGGCCCAAAGTGACGAGGGGCATGACTCACTGCTGAAGACAGAACCAGGTAGGAACTGAGACATCCTGGCTTAGGAAATTAGGGCAACGCTATTCCCAGAGTCTAAGAGTTAGTGTCTTATCAGTCTACAGAGGCGAAACGAAATCGCATTCAAACGAAAATTCACGGGCGGGCCAATGAGTCGCTGCCGAAGGAGAAGGAGGAGGTGCCTTAACCGCTTCACCAGAAATATTTTTATGCTTTAAGGTATTTAAAGCTTGAATGCAGAAATCAACCCAAATGCAGGCTGAGGGATAAAAATTCCCTCAAATTCAAACCAACACCACGCACTTACGGTTTTTATCTCACTCAACAAACATCTATTAAGTGAACTACCTTGGAAAAGTGACTTAAACTTTGGGCCTCAGTTTCCACATTAGTAAAAAATGGATAATAATAATAATGATAATGGGCGCCTGGGTGGCTCAGTTGGTTAAGCGACTGCCTTCGGCTCAGGTCATGATCCTGGAGTCCCGGGATCGAGTCCCGCATCGGGCTCCCTGCTCGGCGGGGAGTCTGCTTCTCGCTCTGACCCTCCTCCCTCTCATGCTCTCTGTCTCTCATTCTCTCTGTCTCAAATAAATAAATAAAATCTTAAAAAAAAAAAAAATAATAATAATAATAATAATAATGATAATAACTGTTTTCTAGGATCGCTGTGAGGACCAAGTGAGTTAATTCGTGTGAAGCACCTCGTCTTGCGCTGACACCTGGCTGCCTCTTCAGCACGTTCTGGGGTCGCTCTCCCCCAAGCAACTAATATCTAAATATACCCCTCTTTTCCTCTCTTTAAAGCCTCCCCACATGCATTTTCCTGCACAGAAACACTCTGTGCCTGGGGGCTTCTACTCCTCCTTCACAAGGTGTCAGGCCAAGAACCGCAGAAAAAGATACAGGGGCCAAAGCTGACCACACACACACACACACACACACACACACATACACACACACAGGAGGTAAGCAGGTTTGTGTGTGCAAATGCACACATACACACACGTACATATGTGGATTAGAGTCAGCAGGACTGTGCTATTAGGAATAGAGGCAGCATGCACACAAAATCAGTGTGTTCCAAGAGGAATAACATGAGACCCTGGTGTAGGAAGAAACCAGACCTTTTCTCTCTGTATTAACTGACCTTCGTAAGAATAGCTCATCCCTTGGTGGTCCCTGACATTTTGCCTTTTTAAATGCAACTGTGTAGGGGCGCCTGGGTGGCTCAGTCCGTTAAGCGTCTGCCTTCGGCTCAGGTCTTGATCTCAGGGTCCTGGGATCCAGCCCCGCATGGGGCTCCCTGCTCAGCGGGGAGCCTGCTTCTCCCTCTCCCTCTGCTCTTCCCTCTGCTTGTGCTCTCTCGCTCTCTCTGTCAAATAAATAAATAAAATCTTTATAAATAAATAAATAAATGCAACTATGAGTGTACTGGGGAGACAGACTCCCTAGCCTCTAAATAAAGCTCCTTTTTAATTCCTTGGTCTCTTGCAAAGGGAAGCTCTTTGTGCAGGAGTCAGGCCTCCTTCCCCTCACCTTCAGGCCAACCGTATGCTAAGTAAGGAGTTTGCTAGTGTCCTTACTGTTCAGGCCCCAGGATCTCAGACCTCACATTAGACTTAATCTTCCTCTTAATCTCCCTCTCTCTCCCCATGCCTCTCCCCGTCCACCTCTCCCCACTGCTCAGTCCCCATGTACACTGGCCTCTTCCTACCACGTTCATCAGCAGTTTGTCCTGAAGTCCACAGAGCCAATTCCTCAGTTTCTGCTTGAACATCTGCCCCTCCGACTACCCTACAGGCCTTCACCCTCATCCACCGCCCAGTCATGCACCTAGGACCTCGATCTCATACCCTAGGGCGCCAGAGCACCTTAACTCCACCCCATCCCCATACTAAGAAGGCAACACGCCCAGGGGCACCAGTGTTTTTAACAGAACCATGAGACTTTTCTCAGCGTCATCTTTTCTTGCCTTTCTTAGAAAAGGGATCTTTCACCATAAGCAAGCAGGGTTTACATAGCCCATTCTGTCCAAGAGAAGTCCCCATGAGACAACACAGGGGCAAGAGTTCATTCGGCAAGTCTTTGAGAGCTTGACAAACGTCAGGCACTGTTTTCAGTGTGGGTGAGCTGGGCCTCCTGCTCCCGGCCTGTGGTCACTGGTGAGCCCACTGGTCTCTGGACAGGCTGCTCAGTCCTCAGGCATAGGCTGGCCCTGAGCCACCCAGCCAGGAGGAGAGGCAAGGTTTGTGGTCAGGTGAGCGGGCTGCCAGGACTGAGTACATCTAAAGACCCTTCTGTTGTTTACCTTCAAATAACTTCCAAAGGGGAATATATCTTAGAAAAATCTGAGAGCATTCAAAGAACAAAGATGTGAAAGGGGCTGGAAAATAGGACCCATGAGGAATGGGGGAAAGAAGGGAAGGTTCTTAGTCTGAGGAAGAGAAGGCCCAGAGGCCATTTAACAATGGCGCGCAAGGTTTAAAGGGTTATTCCTCAGAGGCTGGAGACCAGCTGGTCACTGTCTCCAGTGAGGACTGAACAAAAGGAAATGCGCTTGGGCTTCCACATGAGTGATTCAGCGAGAAAACAATCTCTGGCAATGAGGGTTTCAGACTTGGGATAAGTTATGGAGGGCGATCGGGGCCTCTCCTCCTCTGGAGTTCTTCAGAAGCAAAGGGGCCCGTTTTCCTGGGCAGGTCAGGGGGTCCCCGGGAGCAGGCAGAGGGAGGAGAGGCCCACACGGCGTCCCGCATCTCACCGGCCACACGGCCACACGGGGCCACAGCTGCCCACCCCCCCACCCCCACCCCCAGAGCGTGTTTGTCCTCACAGCGTGTCCAGTTGCGTAACAGGTTTCTGGACTCTGGCATTCACACAACTGAGTCAGGGGAGAGGTAAAGGAGAAGGCATGCAAGGAATGAGAAAAAGGAAGAGAAATGGATTCATTTTCCATGGGAGAGGGAAGGAGACACTGCAGATAACTAAGTGCAGGCCCTTAGTAACTGTCCTTTTCCAAAGTAAGACTCTCTCACTTTTTCATATGAAAATTAGCTTCCATATAAATACACTAATTGGCCATTCTTTTCCTTTCTCTCCTGGCTTCCCGGCATCCCTTTGTACTTACGCTCCCTTTCCACCTTCAGTATTAGCCTGGTTCAGTTTCCTGCATAACAGAAGCCAAAGACAGATTCTTACTATTGACCCCAGCATTTTACAAATCCAAAGCCAAAATCTTGGGTATGACATTACCAGGCACCTAATTCCTAGATATTTGTCTTAGTTTTAATTCCTTAAAACCTTTGGGTGTCTCTCCAGCCTTCAGCTTTCTTCCTTATGTCCAATACTAAGGGATGACTCCTATGTCCCCAGAGCCAGTGTCTTTGAGTCAGATGGCAATCCAGGGACAGCCACGCCCACATGTCCCCTCCCCAGGGACAGCAGGGCCACTCCTGGAGCTGGCCAGTTGTGGCTGTGCTCGTGGTGTGGGCGAGTGACACTGGATGTCTCTGGCGTCTGCTCCCCACTCAGAGCTGGCCCTGAGGGTGGCCAGAAAGAAGGGACATTTATCCTTGAGTCGCACCCAGTGTCCAGTGGCCTGCTTCTGGAGTGGCCACCCTCAGGACCAGCTTCCTCAGGCAGCTGCAATCACAGGTACCGGCTGTGAACTCCACCAGAGCTGCGCCTTCTCTGTCCTGTTCACTGTGTGTGTTCCTGGCGCCCAGAACGGTGCCTGGCCCACAGTATCAATAGTCACAGAACAAACAGATGTCTGAGCAGAAGCAGGCCTTGGAGACCATCCATTCCTGGCCTTCATTCCAGGCAAAGAAAGTTCAATACAAGGCCTTTCCCAGACTTGTCATAATCCTTGAAGACCTATCTGCAGTGTCTCATTTCCTCACCCTGGAAATAAACACATTTTCAGATGAGTTAGTCCATACTGAAATGTTACTGAGTACTAAAGGGTTAATATGTGTTTTTCTCTCACGCACCCTCTCCCCCATCAAGGATGCTAGGCTTGAGGCTGACCTCCCCCCACCACAGCCCCCTCTTGCACCAGCCCCTCCCTTGCTGGCCAATGGGCATTCATCCCCAGATCCAGAGGAGAAACTCCACCATGCCTGAATTCTTGAGTTGATGCCAAGAAACAGCCCCCTGGAGCAGAACTGGTTGAGATTAGAGCTTCATGTAGCTGCCAAGGATAGATTCTGCTGGCTGCCCTGGGAACTCATGCCCATGTAGAGTGAACACAGAGCTAGCCCTTGCAAGACCTAGGAAGCAAGAGAGGGATGCTCAGGGGCCCCAGGGAGCCCTGTCATCACCCCAACCTGGGACCGCCAGCAAGCCAGGGGCCAAGGAGCCAGGCTGTGCTTCCAGAGTCCATGCTGAGGTGTGAGACACAGTGGTAACAGCCCCCAGGTGGCACTTCCGGCTCCCAGACCCGGCTGTGTGTGCCCCGGAACCGCCTGGGAGCTTTCTCAAAGTCGATCTGCTGTGCCCTGGCCCAGATCTACCTACTGCATCAGCACCTCAGAGGGTAGGCCCCAGAATGTGCAAGTGATTCTGACAACCTTGTTTGGGAATAACTGCCCTACAGGCTGATGGACCTCCATTCTCTCCCCTCTTTCTACACCTCTTTCCTGCACCCATGGGAGGGAATTCGGCTCATCAAGCTACACCAGTTGACTGTCCGCGGCATTAAGCCTTATCTGTCGTTTCCAGGATGAGCCTAGGTCTGTGCTCCTGAGTCCTCTGTGAGTGGACACCCCAGAGCAGAATCTCTGCTAACTAACATGAGTTTGACTTTTCCTCTGTTATGAAGTAGGGGATCAAAAGCCACATTCTTCAATGTCAGGAGCTGGGCCTTTCGGTGGGAAACTGGACATATAAAGGGCTGAGCTGGAAGAGGATGCTGGTGGAAGCCGCCATTCCTGGGGGGAAGCCATCTTTGCTGGGACTGTGCTCTGGGAGGATTATGCTCAATCAGAACCTGAAAAGTAAGGTTCTTTTTTTTTTTTAAGATTTATTTATTTATTTGAGAGAGAGAGAGCACGTGGGTGAGTAGGGGAGGGGCAGAGGGCGAGAATCTCAAGCAGATTCACCGCTGAGCGAGGAGCCCATTGCAGAACTCGATCTGGTGAAAGCGCAGAACCCATTGCAGGACAACCCATGAGATCATGACCAAAAGTCAGATGCTTAACCAACTGAGCCTCCCAGGCACCTCTTTTTTTGTTTTGTTTTTAAAGGTTTATTTATTGAAAAGTAAGGTTCTTCCTACTATACCTGCAGGCTCTGGTCCCAAGCGTGTTCCAAGTGAGGGTACATTTCAGGACTTCTGGGGTTAACTTTCTGTTCCACCACGTGGCTGGCCCCAGACCTCTGCAGTACCTTATTCAACTGAAGCTGGGCTCTTGACTGATTCCATGGGGTGGAGCCCTTGTGTGTCACCTCCAGTCTAAAGATCTGAAGCTCCATCTCCTTCAGTGGCTAAGGCATTTTGACACCTGCCCCTGACTCCAGTTCCTTCTTTGGCTTCTCTTGCCCCCTCTCCTGCCCCTGAATCCCTGTCCCTGTGCCCCACGGCCTCTGATCCACGGCTAGACTTCATCTACAGTCTGCTGCCAGTTCCCTCTGTCACTGCTCTCCCCTATTTGCCACAACCGCACCTGCTGCTTCTCACTGGCTCTCCATGATCCTAGCCACCTGCTCTCACAAACATCCCTCTTCCCTACAGCCCGCATGTCCTAATACCACACTCTCTGCCTGCCTCATTTCCCCCCCTCCTTCCCCCTTATGCTGTCTCTAACGGGAGTCTCTGATAATAGGAACTGTAAGTCGAAAGGGCACACTTAGGGCGCCTGGGTGGCTCAGTCGGTTAAGCGACTGCCTTCGGCTCAGGTCATGATCCTGGAGTCCCGGGATTGAGTCCCGCATCGGGCTCCCTGCTCGGCGGGGGGTCTGCTTCTCCCTCTGACCCTCCCGACCCTCCCCCCTCTCATGTGCTCTCTCTCTCAGTCTCTCTCTCTCAAATAAATAAATAAAATCTTTAAAAATAAAATAAACTTAAAAAAAAAAAGAAAGGGCACACTTAGTTTTTATGCATAACTGTGTTTTCTTTATTTACTGTTACTGCCAGGCAATTAGTCGCCCTTTGAACCAATGATTTCTCCTAAAACAATGCTCTTTTTTTTTTTTAAACAATGCTCTTTTCGTGTTTTTATCTCTAGAAGATTTCTGTTTCTTGATTATAATGGCAGTCACTTCTGCTTTTATAGACCTAAGGAGTTAGAGGTGTTCATTTATAGCAATTCTCAACCTTCACGAGGCCTCATAATTACCTATGAACATTTTAAAAAACACAATGCCCGGCCTCCCCCTTCAGACAGTTCAGTTCAATTGGTCTGAAGTTGGGCTCTGCATCAGTATTTTAAACATAACTCCCAGGAGATGCTAATGTGCAGCCAGGCTTGAGATTCACTGATTTATAGGAAAATCATTCATGATAAATGTATATTCAAATAGTCAATTCCTGGAGGTCTTGATTTAAGGCGGTGGCTCCCAACCACATTCTTTTGAGGCAAAGGGAAAGATCTTAAAGCCCGCCCTACCTCACCCTTTCCGAATTACCAGTGGAAGAAAACTCTATAATAAAGAATGGAAAGTCGACAATCACATGATTTCACATTACAGCACAACTCCACCTCTGAGAGGGAACCCAGAGATTTTATAATTGGCTAGTGTTTTACAAGTTATTTAAAGAACATAAATTGATTGGTAGCGTATCACCTGTGACCTGTCCCTGCGCAAGTAAATGTTAGGAGAATTATCTACTATGGACTTCAGTTAAAGACACATGGATGAATTGCACTAGTACAATAGCACATCCATGTGTGGATTAAAGACGGGTTACTGGAAAATAACAGGCCAAAAGTAGTGTTCATGAAAATATGCACCATAAACACTATCACCATCACCAAACATCACTCAAACTAACAGGAATTTATTATTTAAAAGCATGACTAGCAGTCATTTGAAAGCACAACCACGTGGGGCACCTGGGTGGCTCAGTTGGTTAAGCGACTGCCTTCGGCTCAGGTCATGATCCCAGGGTCCTGGGATCGAGTCCCGCATCGGGCTCCCGGCTCAGCGGGGAGCCTGCTTCTCCCTCTCCCACTCCCCCTGCTTGTGTTCCTGCTCTCGCTGTCTCTGTCTCTGTCAAATAAATAAATAAAATCTTAAAAAAAAAAAAAGCACAACCACGTGTACACAAGGGACGTAAGGCATCTTTTTCCCAGTTCCCAGGAATTCCTTGAGTGTCTATACAGGACCCACTTCATAATGTTACCGACATTATGCACATGGCAGCCAATGTCTTAGAATACTGAGGTAGTACCATCAGTAAATGCTGGTAATGAAATAGATTTAATATTAACCATAGCTATTTTTTTAAGTTTTTATTTTAATTCCAGTCAGTTAACATAGTGTTCTATTAGTTTTAGGTGTACAATATAGTGATTTAACACTTCCATACATCACCCAGTGCTCATCACAAGTGCCCTCCTTAGGGGCACCCGGGTGGCTCAGTCGTTAAGCATCTGCCTTCGGCTCAGGTCATGGTCTCAGGATCCTGGGATCGAGCCCCGCATCGGGCTCTCTGCTCAGTGGGAAGCCTGCTTCTCCCTCTCCCACTCCCCCTGCTTGTGTTCCCTCTCTCACTGTGTCTCTCTCTGTCAAATAAATAAAATCTTTAAAAAAAAAAAAGTGCCCTCCTTAATCCCCATCACCTGGTTCACCCATCCTCTCCATCCTCCTCCCCTCTGGTAACCAGCAGCTTGTTCTCTGTAGTTAAGGGTCTGTTTCTTGGTTTGACTCTCTCATTTTTGCCCCCTTTGCTAGTTTGCTTTGTTTCTTAAATTCTACATATGAGTGAAATCATATGGTATTTGTCTTTCTCTGACTGACGTATTTCACTTAGCATACCCTCTAGCTCCATGTTGTTGCAAATGGCAAGATTTCATTCTTTTTATGGCTGAATAATATTCCATTGTATATACACCACATCTTCTTTATCCATTCATCAGTTGAGGGATACTTGGGCTGCTTCCATATCTTGGCTGTCGTAAATAACGCTGCTTTAAACATAGGGATGCATGTATCCCTTTGAATTAATGTTTCTGTATTCTTTGGGTGACTTACACAATAGTGCAATTCCTGGATCATAAGGTAGTTCTATTTTTAACTTGTTGAGGAACCTCCATACTGTTTTCCACAGTGGCTGCCCCAGTTTGCATTCCCACCCTTGCAAGAGGATTCCCCTTTCTCCACATCCTCACCAACACCTGTTGTTTCTTGTGTTGTTAATTTTAGCCATTCTGACAGGTGTGAGGTGTGATATCTCGTTGTGGTTCTGATATGCATTTCCCTGACGGTAAGTGATGCTGAACATCTTTTCATGTATTTCTTGGCCGCCTGTATATCTTCTTGGGGAAATGGCTGTTCATGTCTTCTGCCCATGTTTTAATAGGGTTATTGGTTTTGGGGTGTTGAGCTGTAAAAGAAACATAGCCATTCTTAGTTACTCAGTAGGTTAGTGGTAAGTAGCTCTATAAATTGAACAGAAAAATGAAAATTTGTGAGGGGCGCCTGGGTGGCTCAGATGGTTAGGCGTCTGCCTTCGGCTCAGGTCATGATCCCGGAGTCCTGGGAAGGAGTCCCGCATCGGGCTCCCCGCTCTGCAGGAAGTCTGCTTCTCCCTCTGCCTCTCTCTCTCTCTCCCTCTCTCATGAATAAATAAATAAAATCTTTAAAAAAAATGAAAATTTGTGAAATACTGCCTCATTGGCCCAAAAGAATTCCCCCAAAAGCACATATATTTTTTATATCTGTGTTGGCCCATAAGGAGAACACACCTGGTCAAGGACCACAGTATGATATTCCTAGTTTTTTGAGGGATATAATTGACTGCCTTTTGAGACAGGAAAATACTGTTTGTTTTAATACATATTCAAGTGCAAATCTGACCTGCCTTGTTACAAATACCTCCAGAAGCAAACATTTTTTTATTCTAATGAATGTATTCGTTTATTCACCTGATCTTTCAGACAAAAAAGTCAGGTCTTAAACAACTGAGAAGATGTACATACCAAGTGAGGGAAAAAAATCACTTTGAACAGGAAGATTTCCGAAGGCAAATTTGGCATAGCCTGAATGACTTACCCAAGTCTTTGATAGAAAACAACTTTTCCCCAAAATGGTAACTTATTAAGATTGAGAAATTGAAAAAAATTAGCCGAACAAAAATAGAACCAGTATATACCAGTTTAAACTCAAATATCCAAACCAAACATGGTCAGATCTGAATATAAGAAAATCCAGAAAATCTTACAAAATCTAGAGTCTCTGAGTCCCTTTGCAAAGATACTAGAATTTTTGAGGCTTAGCCGAAATGGAAAAATAAAAACTTCTTTTTTTTTTTCATTCTCATTCTCTCAATTTCCAAAAACAAAATAACTGCCAGTTCCTGGAACTTTAGAAGCTTGCAATTTGCACATAATTACCTTAATAAGAATAAAATGCATCCTATAAATACAACATAATGTAAGATTATTTTAATTCTGCAAGTTCAAAGCGAAGAGGAGAATCGCTATTTTTAAGTTTCTGCAGAGCAAGAAGTTCATGTGGTTTTTATCTCAGGACCGTCCAATACCTGGCACTGTACTTTCTATAATAGGGGTATTACCAGGTACATAGCTTCAACTAACTGATGTGCTAGCAGGGCAGGGAAGACCCTGAGCATCTTCCAGAAGTCACCACAAGCACAACAGCTTGGCAGCAACCTTGTCCCTTTCCTTAAGTCTGAGACACTTGCAGTCAGTGACCAGCATCTGTGTTTCGTAGAGCTTGGCCTCCAAGTTCACCTGCACAAGCAAGCCCTCCACCCCGCACAGGCACAAGCAAGCCCAGTGGATGCGGGACTCATCCCAACTACCGCTTTCCAACAGGGACTCTGTGGAGCAGCAACAGAACCCACATCGGGCGGGTGGGGGGGAAGCCTCAAGCTTTCCAGGGTTTTACTCCTTTTAGAAGGTAACCAAGCCCACACTCTGACCATCACTAGTATTTCCCAAAGTCAGCTTTGGCTACTGTAATAAAACGCCACAGAGCAGATGGCTTAAACAACAGAAATCAATTTCCTCATAGCTCTGGAGGCTGGAAGTCCAAGATCAAAGTGCCGGCTGATTCAGTTGCTGCCAAGAACCCTCTTCCTGGCTTGCTTTCTCACCGTGTGCCCACCTGCCCTTTCCTTCATGTGTGCACATGGTGAGAGAGGGTGAGCTCTCTGGTCTCTTTCTTACACGGACCCTTACAGGATCAAGGCTTCACCCTGATGATTTCATCTACCCCTAATTACATCCAAAGGCCCATCTCCAAATACCATCACCTTGGGGATTAGGACCTCAACGTATGAATCTTGCAGGGACACATTCAGTCCATAATACCAAACTTCTGATCATTAGGAATCCCCTAAAACACTTGATGAAAACAAACCCAAACAAAACCAGATTCCCAGTACCTGCCCCTGGATGCTGTGATGTCAGAAGCTTCAGGTGGAGCCCTGCAATCATCCAGAAAGATTCTGATGATCAGGCAAGTTTGGAAAACCCTGACCTGCCCTACGATGTCTAAAGCATGAGTTTACTTTCTCTCTCCTGGACCCTTTTCCCCCACCCTGCTTTGGCAAAGAGGCAGGCCAGACTGGACACCATCACACCTGACTCCGGCACGGTTCAGAGCCAGGCACCGGTCTCACATATGGAGTCAACTCACGTAACGGAGTCGACTGCAGCATCCCTGCAAAGGGTCGGCGGTCTTCATGCACCCCCCAACCTTTTCCTTTCCTGGATGGGCTGGAGGAGGTGAAAGCTAAAGCGAGCCCTAGGGAAGAGGTGACCCCGGCAATCTTTGTGTTACTAAGGTGGTCTCCGTGATGTCCGAAGCCCACTAGTACGGGAGAGTCACTGCAAATGCTGCATTTTGTAAAATCACAATGGACAAGCCTTTCTTTCCCATCACATAAAATTTCCCATTTTTGACCATTTTTAAGCGTACAGCTCCGTGGCACTTAGTGGATTTCCATGGTTGGCAACCACTGGCATCACCCATTTCCAGAACTTTTTCTTCTTCTCCAACGGAAGCTCTGTAACCCATGAGGCACTGGCTCCCCCTTCCTCCTGCCACCCACCCCCCAGCAAGCACCACTGTACATTCCGCTGTCTGTCTCTATGACTCGGACAACTCTAGGTACCTCGTATAAGTGGAATTACACAGTTTTTGTCCTTTTGTGACTGGCTTATTTCAATTTTCATCTGTTTTATGGCATGTATTGGAATTTCCTTCCTCTTCAAGGCTGAATAATATCCCATTGTATCCATACACCACATTTTGTTTACCCATTTATCCATCAATGGATACTTGACTATTGTGAATGATGGTGCTATGAACATGGGTATTCAAATATGCATTCAAGTCCCTGCTTTCAATTCTTTTGGCGTACATATGGTAGGTCAATGTTTAATTTTTGAGGAGCCACCACACTGTTTTCCACAGCAGCTGTGCAATTTTGTATTCCCTCCAGCAATGCAGAAGGGTTCCAATTTCTCCACATCCTTATAGGCTTTGTTATTTTCTGGTGTGTGTGTGTGTGTTTTAATAGCCATCCTAATGTGTGTAACATCCTATCTCATTGTGGTTTTGATTTGCATTTCCCTAGTTATTAGTGAAGAGTCTTTCTTTTAGGGAAAAGAAAGAAGGAAGGAAGGAAGGAAGGAAGGAAGGAAGGAAGGAAGGAAGGAA
>NC_058407.1:117858762-117936988 GCF_002201575.2 Neomonachus schauinslandi | reverse complement strand
GAAGGAAGGAAGGAAGGAAGGAAGGAAGGAAGGAAGGAAGGAAGGAAGGAAGGAAGGAAGGAAGGAAGGAAGGAAAAATATAACTCCAAAGATTTAGGCCAGAAGATGGTCCCAGGAAATGGAAGCAATTGTGCAGAACCACAATAGAAGAGAGAAGAATGCAGCTCTACAACATGTTAATCTCCCAAACACTTTTTCAAAATAAATGTATTGTTATCTTAAACAAAACAAAATCAGGAAGGTATCACTGCCCCCAAGGTACAAAAAGAAATTGAATTGGCACACGAAGAAGCTTACAACATACACAAGCTATATGCAGAAAAATCAAGAAGTAACTACGGCAACCGGTTCTCTGACATTAAAAAAAAAGGATCAATTTATTCATTCACCACTTTAAAAATTCAGAGGAAATCCAATCTACCATGAGATCACTTTCACAGTGATGAATCAAACCGATAAAAATCTTCTTGCAGCTTGTTAAAAGATAGGAAAAAAATTCCTTGTGTCACTTTAAAAATCTAAACCTCCATGCTTTGTCAGCCAACATTCTTTTCCCAGAAGATTTACAGGTTTGGGGTTAAGCAAGACTCCCTAGGAGAGGGATCAGGATAAGGGATTAGCAATAGGAAATTTGGCATCAGGCGAGGGAATGTTTCAGAAAATTGCCAGTGTCTAACTTCCTTCCCCATATACACAGAAAGGAGTGTACGTACATCCATAACACAGAGGCTTTAAAAATGTGGACTAGTTTAACCTACAGATAGGTAAACACATTTGGAATCAGCATTTTAAAACTCACTGTAAAGGCGATTAATTCTACTAATTCTGTACAAAATACAACATAAAAAGAGTACCCCCTTCTCTGTGATATACAGAAAATCAGCATTATTTTTTGTTATTTCTTTTATTTCTAAGGTGCAGCCACCTGGCAGGATACCACATTCTTTGGCCAGAAATTTAACTCTCATGCTTCTCCCTCTCTTCTCAAATCACATTATTGTCTTAAGAGGTCCAAAGTAAAGCCTTCAGAATGTTCTGGGGTTTGCATTTCCTGGTGAATTTAAGAGGCAGACGTTCCAGAGGAATCGTCATTAGTGATGCCACTTGGTTGCAATTTGATGTTAAATGAAAATTCTCCTGTTCAAAAAAGCTGTCCCCGGGGTGCAGGGATCCCACACCTGTGGTGGATGGGGCTGAGCACTGGTGTGTCCTCACGTGGCTGCCCCTGACACGGCCATCTCGGTCAGTACAATCAGCCCAACCTGGGCCAGGGGAGAATTAGGTATAGAGAAGAGATAATAGGAGGTTAGGACCCTCCCAGTGGTCAGAGAGATCTGGGTGAATGTGAAAAGTCAGGGAGAACCAGAGAGCCATTCTGCTGAAGAAAAGAAATGGTCTCTGCTTTCTTTTTTTTTTTTTTAAGATTTTATTTATTTGACAGAGAGAGACCCACAGCGAGAGAGGGAACACAAGCGGGGGAGTGGGAGAGGGAGAAGGCTTCCCGCGGAGCAGGGAGCCCGATGCGGGGCTCGATCCCAGGACCCTGGGATCATGACCTGAGCCGAAGGCAGACGCTTAACGACTGAGCCACCCAGGCGCCCTGGTCTCTGCTTTCTAGGCAAGCATTAGAATCCATTTACCCTCACCAAAGCCAGCATAATATTTTCGGAGCTCCGCTCCTGTTGGGTATTCCCTCCTTCCACAACCAAGATTTTCTGTTGGGATAAACTTCCCTCAGCCAACGAATAATGGTTTTATCGGAGCTTTCCTGGGGTGCCTGGGTGGCTCATTCGGTTAAGCCTCCTATTCTTGATTTTGGCTCAGGTCATGATCTCAGGGTCATGAGGTCAAGCCCCCCACCCTCCCCACCCCCATCAGGCTTCCCCCTCAGCACAGAGTCTGCTTGAGATTCTCTCCCTCTGCCCCTCCCCCTCCCCCACTCACGAGCGTGCACACACTCTCTCTCTAAAAATAAATATTTAAAAAAAGAAAAATGCTTTTCTTGTACATGTCTCCAATGGTCACCATTAAAAGATAAACTGAATATATCAAAAATTTTAGGAGTTTATTGAGTATAAATCGATTGGAATCCGGCAACAACAAACCGGAAGTGGTTAGGAGCACTCCTCCGACAGGAGCCAAGGGAAAAATTTTTATAGAGAAAAGACAGAAGCAAAGAAAGGAAATTATTCGATTGGCTGCAGAGTAAAGCCTAGTTGGCTGTTTGTGACAGGCTGTCCTGAGATTTCAGTTTCATAACCCTGAAGCATTTAGAGGCTTAGATTTTGGTTTGCTCAGGTACACCACCGCCGAGTCCAAGCTACCTCAGCCCACTGGCCTCCTTGTTGAACTAACTTCACAGATACAGAGCAGTAGGAAAACAAATAAATAACAACCCTGTGTGTAGTACTATTTGAAATGCTAATCATTTAAAAGCCTATGCCTGTATTAGAAGAATCAGTTAATAAGCTATTTTGAGGGCACCTGGCTGGCTCAGATGGTTAAGCGCCTGCCTTGGGCTCAGATCATGGTCCCAGGGTCCTGGGATTGAGCCCCGCATCCGGCTCCCTGCTCGTCGGGAAGCCTGCTTCTCCCTCTCCCAATCCCCCTGCTTGTGTTCCCTCTCTTGCTGTCTCTCTCTGTCAAATAAATAAATAGAATCTTTAAAAAAATAAATAAATAAGCTATTTTGACTGAGGGTGGTTTCCAGACAAAAAGTAACCTCATTAAGACAGAATTCAAGAAAAGGCTATAAACCCAATTTTGCCAAGTCTGTGCAGCGTCATGACTGTATTTATTAGTTAGGCTCACCCCATTTGAGAATCTTTTTTTTTAAAGATTTTATTTATTTATTTATTTATTTATTTATTTATTTATTTATTTATTTATTTATTTAAGAGAGAGAGCATGAGCCAGGGGAAGGAGCAGAGGGAGAAGCAGACTCCCTGCTGAGCAGAGAGCCTGATGCCGGACTCAATCCCAGGACCCTGGCAAAGGCAAACGCTTAACCGACTGAGCCACCCAGGCACCCTGAGAATCTATTTTTTTAACGGTACTCAATGGAGTTTTTAACCTAAGACATAATGAACATTTTTAACCTAAGACATAATGAACATAGCAAAATTATCATTGGCACCAAGTATTCCCATAAACATTTGGAGATAAGATGGCCCACTCTAAAATCAACTCATAGTGGATAAGAGATAGGCAAGATCAAGCCCAAAACAATAATCCTCAAACTTTTTGCACATCAGACTCAAGTGATATGTCGATTTAGAATTTAGATTCCCAGGCCTGGTCCCCGGAGACCCTGACTCAGACCATCTGTGGGGATGAGAACCGGGAATTTGCATGTGTATCCAGCACCCCAACCACATACACACATGATTCTGATGCAAGTATTCAGAGGCTTACCCTGAGAAGATGGGATGATTCCCAGAACCCCCAGCTTGACATAACCTGGCAGTCGGTATTCATAAGACTATGGTGAGCCATAGGATCTTTTTTTTTAAAAGTAGAATGTCAGAGGCAAACATTGGCAATGGCCCCTCGCCCTGGGCCAACGGAGAGCCATGGTCTCACCTGACAACTTTCTTTCTGGGCAGGATGGCAAGTCTCTCCCGTTGTGGAGATGGACTCATCAGGTCATCATAGCCCGGCGCCATTAAACATCTGAATTACGGAACTAACTCCCCTCATTCCAATTTCTGCCGTCACTAAGCAATTTCTTCTTACAAAATTTTACTTTGCATGTAGCTGCCTTTGCTATTGGCCATAGGCTGCCAGAATTTGGCCCCACTTGGCCCTTTTAGTAATAATAAACTGGCAGTCAGTTTGCTTTCTCCATCCTTCTCTAGGTTCGGTTCACGTGACTCCACCCCTGAGGAACATTCCACTCTCTACAACTCATGGGCTGATGAGTGAGGTTTCTGCACCTCCAAAGCTTAGGAGCACACTCTCAACTATGAAAAATTTTCCAATAAAACCACAACTTCTCAGACCTCCTAGGAACATGCCTGGCCACACCTGACCTCACCGATGACCATTCCCTTCCTTCTGGAACCTCCTCACCAAGAAGCTGTGGAGAGTGATCAAATCCACTTGTGGGGAAGGGCCTCTGTGCCATTTAGAATAAACCATAATCGAGGGCCAAAGTAGGTTCTGATATTAGTCTCCAGCTGCCTCTCTCCAGAGCCGGATTAAGGAACAAGCCACGTAGGCAGGTAAGAAAAGGACAAATGTCACGTTCTTGCATCAGCTCTGCTCCTCATTCAGGAACGATGGAGACCCGGGCTAGTGTGGCCAAGGGAAAAGGGCTGCTGCAGTCACCACTGTCCCCCAGGGCTTGTGCCCACCCCGCCCCCAGGGCTGGTTGCCACCCACCCCTCAAGTGCGGTACCGTGGCGTAGGCTGGAAAGAGCAAGTGTACGTGGAGAAGTTAAAGCAAGCTGTCATTTACTGAAAGCACCGATGACTTAGGGGTGCGTGTTGGAGTCCTCCTCTCCTACATAATGCCCCACAGTCCACCGGGGTACCCTCGGGGTGCCTCCCCAGTGGTCACAGGCATGCCCTCCTCCTTTGACTCTGATCCAGCAAGAGACTGAGGTGGGGCTTCCCAGTGGATCTGCACCCTTTTGCCTTCTTTTCACCTCCAAACCTTGGAGGGGGGGATAGAGGGCCTGGGGTGGAGGGTGTGGGGCAGGGAAATTTGCTCCCCGGTTTCTGCCTACTTTCCTGCCAACTGTCCATAGCTTCTGCCTTGTGTGCCCACACTGGCCACAAGGCCCTCTCAGAGGTTGACCCTTTCATTCAGCCTTCCTTTGGGGGCCTCCCCCATCCCTACTTTCCTTCCTGTTCTCCAATCCACCATCACCTTTGTTAAGGGTCATAGTAGCCAACGTGCCCTGAGTGCTCACTACGGGTCTGGCATTCTTTAAGTGCTTTACATTTACACGTGGAGCCCTCATAACGCTTTGAAGACATTTACTATCACTTCTCCATATTGAAGCTAAAGAAACTGAAACACACATGTGCTCGGGCTCTTGCCTGAAGCCACAAAGCCACCTGCTCTCAGCAAGACAGAAGAGCTTCCTTGTCCAAATGAACTAGGAGTTGATCACAAAAGGGGAAGACCCATCTACTGACCTGTAATGGTTCCAGTCCACAACTCCGTGGTTTGACCAATACTGGAGTAAGTCATTCTGAATTTTTGTTGGGAGGCAGGTGAAGTGGAAAGTATGCGTGGGCTTTGAAGTTGAAATCGCTGTTAAGCCACTTGCTAGCAATGTGAACTTCGATAAGTTAAGTAGCCTTCTGAGCATCCCTGTTCTGATCTGTAAAATGGGGACAATATGACAATACTCACCTCACTGAGGTATTTGTGACTTCAAGAGATACTATACGTAAAGCACTGGGGGTGGTGCCTGGCACGTGGAAGGAACTTAGTCACTAAGAGGGATTTTTTTCCATATATACACACCCCAAAAAAACCTTGTGTAATTATTTTGCCCTTTTAAATAGGGTGGCACATTGTGCCTCTCTCTCAAATGGTACTAATCATATATTCTAGATTTTAGCTCATTTATGCTCCTGATTTATCTGCCCCCTGCCATACTCCCAGAGGCAGGAAATACGTTTACTCATCTCTGATCTTTCAAGAATATCCAAGATATATTATTGAATAAAAAGTGCAAAGCACAAGGTAAAAAATAGAGAAATACCATTCATTTGTATTTTTAATTTTTATATATATAGCAAATGGTGTGTGCGTGTGTATGTGTGTGTGTTTATACATTCAAGATTTTTGGAAGGATAAACAAGAGACTATAATCAGAATTTACCTTTGGGGAAAGGTGGGGAAGAAGAAAAGGAGACTTATCTTTTATTTTATTTTATTTTATTTTTTAATTTTATTTTAGATTTTATTTATTTATTTCAGACAAAGAGAAAGCAAGAGAGCATGAGCCGGGGGTGGGGGGGGAGCAAGGACTGAGCCACCCAGGAGCCCGACCTTTTATTTTTTCTGTTTTACCTTTACCATGTGATGCATTAATTTTATAATTAAAAGGAAGTAAAAAGAAAGTCATATACGTGATATATATAAATGTTAAGATCACTCATCTGAAAATATAGCTCAAAAGAGAAAATTTGAGGGGGCCTGGGTGGCTCAGTTGGTTAAGCGTCTGCCTTCAGCTCAAGTCATGATCCCAGGGGCCTGGGATCGAGCCCCTCGTGGGGCTCCCTGCCTTCCCCCACTCTCCCACTTGTGCTCTCTCGCGCGCACGCACATGCTCTCTCTCTCTCAAATAAATAAAAATCTAAAAAAAGAGAAAGAGAATGAAAATTTGAGAATCTCCAAATCTAATCCAGCTGACCAGGACACAGGGAGCATGGTGGGATATGACTCGAGCTTAGACCCCTTCGTGATGAGGATGTTTAGCAGAACAAGGATACTTAATACGGAGGCTGGAAAAATCCAAGCCCCATAGAGCAAGAATTGTCAGTGTTTATCCAGTACTTTCCAGGTCGAGAGCCCCTAGCTTTGAGAACATAAGTACACTGGTTTCTGGAAAGTCGACTCTATGGTGAAGAAGGAGCAGTTCATCAGATTTACCACCGTCTGGACAAAACATTTTCTAGGACTACCCAAATCCCTCTCTCATTTCATGCTTGCCAAATGTATTGCTTAGTGTAAGTTATGCTGTGTAATGGATAACCCTGAAATTGCACTGGTTTAAAGCAATAACGTTTATGTCTTTGTCGGGTCACATTCCAATGACGGTCAGCTGGGGCACAGGTAGGCTCTGCTCCACAGTCATTCAGAGATCATTTAGTATTGTGGCCTCCCCTAAGTCCTTAGAGTACTGTCCATTGAGCAGGGGGTTGGGGAAGAAGAGGGTAGAGAAAGTACACCCACTCTTAAGACTCTTGGCCCAGAAGTAATTCCCCGCTTTTGCTCACATTCTCATGGCAAGAACTCCTCACATGGCCCCAGGCCAAAAAAGGGGAGGAGAACATGGGTGTAGGTGAGTTACTCTTCCAGCAAGTGATTTCCCAATGAATAATTTAGTTTGTCTACCACTCTAAATCTAGAAAGGAAGAGTCTTGAACAACGTGTAGGAGCATTTCTATCACTATGGAGCTATGTCTCCAATCTTAAATTACAAGCCATCTTTTTAGTTTATAATTCTCAGCAACTTATCCCTTAAGAATGTATTCCACTCTAGGCACACTAATAAGATAAATGTTTCTGGATCTGTAGACCTGAGAACATAACTTTGGACCAGGGTGGTCTCACCAGGACACTGCAAACCCGTGAGGTCTCTTCTAACTGGCCAGATGGCCAACTCTATCATTTCTCTACCCCTTCTCTCTAAAACCTCAGCCATTCCATGAACTATCAGCTTCTGTCTGTGATAAAGTATGATTTGGGGTTTACCTGAACAGGGAAATAATTTTTCCAACTGAAATTCCTTGCAAGGGGTATAAGGGCAGGCAAGGGGTGAAGTCTTCACATAGGCCAAATGTGTTGGCCTCCTAGGGCGGCAATAGCAAATTACCACAAACGTGGTGGCTTACCACAACAGAAATTTATTCTCTCACTGTTCTGGAGGCCTGGAGCCTGAAAGCAAGGGGTCAGCAAGGCTGTACTCCCTCCAAAGGCTCTAGGGGAGAATCCCTCCTTGCCTCTGTCTTCAGGTGGCCTTGCCCTTGTGTCTCTCTGTGTCCCCTTTTTCTGCCTCATTTAAGGAGACTCATTGGATTTAGAGCCCACCCTAAAGCGGAGTAATTTCATCTCCGGGTTCCTACCTTGATTCCATCTGCAAAGGCCCGTGTTCCAAATAGGGTCATACATATTCTGAGGTTTCAGGTAGATGTATCTTTTCAAAGGACACCCCATAACCCACTACACTAAATAAAAAGCTTCCTTGTCCAATATCATGCTCCATTCAGATAGGCCCTTAGCAAACACTGATTGAGGAACCCAGGGGTGCTTGCTCAAATGACACCATGTGGTATCTGGCGCTTGGAGGGGTAGCTAGGGTTTGCAGGCAGGCCTGCCAGAACACGGGGCAAACTTCAGATCACCAGTGCTTTCCCTTAGGTTCTCGATGTTGAAATTATTTTTCAGCCTCTGAAACTTAAAGACTGCCCTGAGCTTTTTACATTTGGCCATGGTGTCCCATCCCAACAGAGGACATGGCGACCAGCCATCTGGTAACTAAGAGCTTCCACGTTCACTTAGGGCAGGAGATGCAGAGTAAAGGCCTTGAGTGGAACAAGGGAGGGAGTCCTGCATCAGACCACGCTCAGGAATTTGGGTTTGGGATGGCAGGCGGGTGGCAAGGAGGCCACCAGGGTAGCATCTATAGATTGGCTAGCAAACTGTAACTTGAGATTTCAGGGTCTGTCAATGCCCATGGTCTCTTCAGACATCATATCATTGTCCCATGCAATACAGTTTCCCATACCAAATGTTCTTTTCCTCCCATTTTGCTGTTATCACACCATCAGGAGTAAAGAAACCGCTAGATCTGTGCTGGTACTCATGGTTATTGGAAGTAGTAACGAAGAAGACAGACAGAATAAGCTTAATGTGATGTGACACTTCTAATAGAATTGTATTGCTTCTTTACACCCCTCCTGTGCCATTTAGATCCAGAAACCTTGATATATATGCAGACAGAAAGAGAATATCGATCTCCACATCCAGTGAATTCGTGCCTTCTCCCACATGTCACGAAAGCTTTTGTTTCTAAATTCACCATAGGGCCACCAGCCCAAGAAAAGTTTGTCCGACCGTTCTTATATAGTGCTTTCTTCCCAAGACCCTTAATTCTTACCTGGTGGAGTATGTCATTTCATTCTCGTGGCATCCTAAAGATAGAACAGATTTCTGTCATCCCTAGTTTTTAAACAGAAAAGTGAAGGCATGCTGGGTGGGGGTGGGGGGGCGGGGGGCAAGGGTGTAACAGAAGCAACTTATCCAAAGTAACACGGTCGGTAACAGAACTAGAACTCACAGCTTGTTCTCTTGGTCAAACTAAAATGTCTGCTAAAAGATCTGATGCAGAATAAGTTAAATGATGCCACTACAAAGAAATCCGACAAATCCGGGGTGTATGTATTAGATAGGTCAAATGACCTAGTTTTACTAACAAATGAAAGAAAGTAGGGAATGGGAGATGAGCACCGACAGAGGAAAAACAACCTGTAAGAGACAAAAATCAAATACAATGTGAGGACTTTGGATAGTAATTTGAAAAACCCAACTGTAAAAGTACATTTTAGGAGGGACACCTAGATGGCTCAGTCGGTTAAGCATCTGCCTTCAGGTCAGGCCATGATTCCAGGGTCCTGGGATCGAGCCCTGCATTGGGCTCCCTGCTCAGCCGGGAGTCTGCTTCTCCCTCTCCCACTCCCCCTGCTTGTGTTCCCTCTCTTGCTGTGTCTCTCTCTGTCAAATAAATAAATAAAATCTTTAAAAAAAATAAAATCTTAAAAAAAGGGCACCTGGGTGGCTTAGTCGTTAAGCGTCTGCCTTCAGCTCAGGTCATGATCCCAGGGTCCTGGGATTGAGCCCCGCATCGGGCTCCCTGCTCGGTGGGAAGCCTGCTTCTCCCTCTCTCACTCCCCCTGCTTGTGTTCCCTCTCTCTCTGTCTGTCAAACAAATAAATTAAAAAAAAAAAAAAAGAATGAGAGAGAGTGGAGTTTGGTGGACAGATAGTAGTTTTTCTTCACCTAATGGATACCTTTATGGGTAATGCCTGAATCCCCCTTTTCGCAAAAAAAGTGCCCAGTTTATTGCTAGACCAGATTAGTATTTATTCCAAATTGGAATTAAGAATTGATTAAATACTTACCCTAGCTGATGAAAATCACCATTATTCCGTTAGCATATAATCTGTTTGCTGAATTCATGGATACCACATTAATATTGAAATAAATAGACATTAAGAGGCAATGCACATACTTGATATGCCTTTGTCTTTCTTCTGTTTTTGGGCAGTTCTTAATTCTTGAATTGTGTATGTCAGTGTGGGAAGCAAAATAGTAGTAAGCGAGTCTAATCCATGCAAGAAAGAGAAATACAGGAAAGGACTATATTTCATCTATTATAGTCCTACCAACTATTTTCATAGTGGTAGCACATATAAAACAATTTTTTTAATTATGAAAAACACTCTGATAATGACTCATTTAATTACACTGTAGATTTTTCTCTTACAGCAATTATGATGTTTTAACAATTTATTACAGTAATTCTGTTCTTCCTTGTTCCTTATATTTTTCCTTTATATTTTTCCAATGTATTCTAAAATTATTTTCGAGTGTAAGATTGCTTTGTAAAAATACCTACATACTGAGTGAAGATAACCATTATCTTTTTTCTCCACTATCTTCTCATCAAATAAAGACAGCCAAGAGTGATGTAACAGTTGCCAAAGAAACAAAAGGTATGTCGGCTATTTGTGCGCTGGGATGGCTCGCAGCGTGCTGTTGCTAAAAGCTAAGAAGATAACAGCCAAGAAGCTGTGTTGTTGTAGCTTAGTTGGAAGGAAAGTTCAGGGTACATATAAAGTTCAAGATGACCTTCTAGGAGAGTGAAGTGTAAGCATCCTGCCCTGTCCCACGCAAGGGAATAAATTAGTGTACAATGACAGTTAGAATCTGTCTTCCTGAGTCCAAAGTGCTGCCCCTATCATCAACAGAAACGATAGCACAGGAAATGGTGCTCCAACCCAGCTAATTGATTGAGCTTCTGGAAAACAAGGGATGTTTTAGAATCTTTACGGTGAGAAGCAGTATTTGTAATTTACAGGTCAATGAAGCAAGCACTGTGCATGCCCAGATGTGACCAGGCCTCTGGTGTAAGTTAAACGGCTGTGTCTTACCCTCTGAAGCAGCTAAGAATCGCTCGAGCTCACTGCAATGCTGGCAGGCCCCAGAGCTGACCCCTGGGAGAAGGTTTGAGAACAGACGTGGAAGAGGGGCCTTAACCCGCAACATTATCATTGCAGTGGTTAACAAGATAAAGTAAATACTCTCTACCCCTACACTCCATGAACGTACAGCACAGTTCATTGAATTAAGTTCCCTGGCAAACGGTGCCGGGTGCCCGGGATCCCATTGTGAACAAGGCCCAGTTGGGTGAGGGGCTTACACAGCCAGATGATGGCAGTGTCTGGGGAAAAGTCTAGGCCAGATTTCAGAGGAGCCTGAATCTCCTGAAGATACCTGCCCAGAAGACCAGGAAAGGCTCGTGGCCACGGATGCTGGAGCTGAGGCAGACAGGAAGCAAGGGAATGCCTCTAGTGCACATGGAACCCAGCGCACAATGACCGGTTCACATGTGACCTGTGGGATAACCTTCATTTTTTTCTGGCTTCATTGAGAAACTCAAAGAGTTATAAAACATGGCGGCCATTTATTAAGCCAAACCCTGTGCTAAGCAGTATGTATACATACATACGTATTCATCTGCCTGGGTGGCCATGACGAAATACCACAGACTGGATGGGGCTTAAACAAGGGAAGTTTTTTTCTCCCAGTTCTGGAGGCTGGAAGTCCAAGATCAAAGTGCCAGTGGGGGTGGGTTCCTCTGAGGCCTCTCTCCTTGGCTCACAGATGGCCCCCCTCTCGCCGTCCTGTCACAGGGCTGTCCCTCTGTGCAAGCATGCCCCCGAGGTCTCTGTGTCTTAACCTCTTATAAGGACACCAGTCACATTGGATTAGGGCCCCCCTAACAGCCTCATTTGAACTTAATTACCTCTTTAAAGGCCCTATCTCCAAATATGGTCACATTCTGAAGGAATGGGGGTTAGGGCTTAAGCATATGAATTTTGGAGAAACACAATTTTGTTTATAACACACATATAAGTATGTATGTATTTCTACCTATAATTTAATCCTCAACACCCCTGGAATGATGCTGCTATTCCGTTTGACAGATGAGGAACTGAGACTCAGATAAGGTTTCACAATTCACCCCATGTCACACAGTCGTGTCAGATCTGTGCACCCGCGACTGTCTGCTTGCAAAGCTCACGCCTCTTGTGCCATCCTTTGAGGGGAAAGAAAATAAGTGGAAGTTGTGAAAATTCTTCTGTGTTACCCGATATCCATTCACACACTCAGTTGTGGTGTTAATCGACGCAACATCTACTGCTCACGCACTACGTGTCCCAGGTAGCAGTGGAATGGCTTGGAAGTTGTGACTCTTCCACTGAGAAAGCTGCAGAATTAAGTTGGAAATGATTTTTATATCTGCACGAATCATCTGCTTCTCCCAGACAGGAAGCCTATGGGTGGGAAATGCAGAATTCTGTCAAGTCCGAGGGGCTGCAGAGCTAGGAGAAAAGATTAGCATGCAAAATCCAATCAACGAATGTAGCCTTACGTACCCTGTTAAAGAAGATTTAGTAATAACTTGAATCTAAAGGATATGGAATTATGTGGTCACCTTCTTTAAGTTTTGGAGTCCCTGACAAAGGAACTAGGCTAGGACCAGGGTCCTAAATTATCTTGGGAATGCAATCCCTAACCATGACTACTGTTTAGTGAGGAAGCATATTTAACCTCAGGAGGATTTAGAATTAAGTACAGAAATGTTTGAGGGGATGAAACTTGTACTACTAATATCTTGATATTAAAGAATATGTATATATTAATAGTGCCGTGCTCAAAATACCTCAAAGAATTTGGCCTTTTAGTTATTTGTCAACCTTGTAATTCCTATGTAACACATATAGCTGGATTAATTTAGATTTATGATTTTTTTTAAGGAGAGTTATATTTCTTTGAGCTTTTTTAAAGTTTATTTATTTATTAAGTAATCTCTACACCCAATGTGGGGCTTGAACTCACAACCCTGAGATCAAGAATCTCATGCTTTTCCGACTAAGCCTTCCAGGTGCCCCTAGACTTACGATTTTAAATTGAAATTTTATGAAGTCTGTATATCACATCAGCACTTAGAATTAAGACTGGCTATATTTATGTTTATTTATCAGTTTTATAGGAACTAAACAGTTAGGAAGGTTTAACAGCCAGATATCTGAAGTACTCCAGAAGCGAATCAACATATTTATTGGTCATAATTGCAGTTTCAAATACATAAAAGTTTAGAGCTGTAAATGGGACAAAATATTAATCAAAGCCTCCATTTAAAATGTTGAGATTTGTTAGATTCATAAAAAGAGTCATAATATTTCTAAATTGACCTCAAAAGAAAAAACTTGATTTTTTTTTTTAAATATATGTAACATAAATGAGTGAATGGACACGGGTACAAAAGAGGTCAGATAAGTACACAGAGGCCAGATCACAAAGGGACTTGTATCCTGGGGAAAGGCGTTTCTGTTTTAAACTGTAGGCAGGTACTGGTGAAACACTGAAGAATTTTCATGGACTTGATCCAATGTGCCGTCAAGGAGATCACACTGGGAAAAAGTAAAGTGAACCACAAAGAAAGACAGGAAAACTACTGAAGTTCAAGTAAGAGATTTTAGAGAGTGAGAGGGAAAACGAGGGCAGAAAAAATAAGATCACACTGAGGGCAAAATGAGTACCTAAAGTACATTCTCCTGGGCCATGCATACCTGCCCGTGGTAGGCTGTGGAATTTATCAAATAAAAGAACTAAAGGAAGGAAGGAAGGAAGGAAGGAAGGAAGGAAGGAAGGAAGGAAAGGAAAGGAAAGGAAAGGAGGGAGGGAAGAGTGGGGAGGGGAGGGAAAGAAGAAGGGAGGCAAGGAGGGAGAGAAAGAGAGGGAAGAGAGGGAAGGAGGGGAGGAGAAAGGGAGGGAGGAGGGACAAGGGAGGAAGGAAGAGATGAAGGGAGGGAAGGAGGGAGGGAAGCTGAGTCCGAAACTGAGTGAGGGAGGGGCTTGGGCTAGAAGGTGTTTGGGGCATCAAGAACAAATAGGGTATAAATGAGATTTTCCAAAAACAGCATGTACAAGCTAGGGGAAGAGAGTAGGGCTAAGGGTAAAATCAGGAGGAAAGTCAACAGTGAAAGTGGAAGGAGCAGAAAAAGAATCAGGTGGAGAACATGTAGCCAGAGGGGTAGGAGGGAATCGGGACAGTGAGGGGTCATGGTCTCGGTCCAGGGAGACTTTCCGAAGGTGGAAGAAAGTGAGCTCAGATGTCAAAGGGAGGGTGAGAACAGATATGGCACGGATCTGCCCAGCCAGGTGTGGGAAAAGCACCCCACCCCCCCTTACCTTTGTAACATTTCTGATAAAATAATGAAGGGCAAGGGATTTTCTCTACCTTCCAATTGCCCTCTGTTGTCCTCAGAGGCCTGAGATCTAGTAACTCTGTGACCACGACAGTCATGTGTCAACGAGCCTTTCTCCAGCATTTGACCCCCAGTGACCCACCTCTGCCTTTAAGAAACTCTGCCCCTTTTGGACTTCTGTGATTTAGCCCTTTTGTGGTTGTTTCCCTCCCCCCAACCCTCACCCCCCCCCCCCCACTCTCCTCCTTTTCTTCTTTCTCTCCCTCCTCACTGCCGGCTTTTCTCCAGGCTCAGTGCTCCCTCCTCTGCCGGTCTTGTTCTCCACTCCTGGAATAATGCTGCCGGACTGATTTAATTTCCTCTTTCAGTTATAATTTTTCGGTTGATATTTCCTAGAAATTACAAAATGTTGCTATTGTAGTTGTTCAATACATCATCGCAGGGAAAGAACTGCAGGATGTGTATGTCCCACATTCAGCATCGCAGATACAAAGTGCTCCCCACACCTCATCCATTATTCTCCTATTCTCCTTTTTCTATTATTTTCAAGTAGCTGTAGGCAGCTTGGTACTCCCAAGCTTCTGGGACCATTGGCAGGAATATTAATGACTTATCCACCTGCAGCAGCAAATCCAACCACACAACCACTATTTCTGTGAGAGAGCTGAAAATTGTGGACAGCCCTGCCTACTAGAGCCCACCCCGAGCATGTACTCGATCTGCCGAGAAGTCACTTGGTCAGCACGGCCCGTGCGGTGGGTTACACACCATTAGCCACTTATTTCGATAAGAGATAGTTCTACAATTTTATCATATCTCATCGATTCTGAGACTTACATACTTTTCAGGTTATCACTTCTCCGAAACTGAGATGCATCTTACAGGTACACTTAGCACCATGTTTCTGTGTTATTGGAACATGAAATAATGATTTGTCTTATAGTCTATGGTATCCTAGATTTAATGGAGTTTGGGTATTTCGAGAATAAGATGCAAAAGTAAATTCGTCTCAGTGTGGGAGACAATAAGGGACTGGGTTGAAATGTCAGCTCTGACACTTGCTAGTTCTAATAACCTGGGAAAGTTCCTTAGTCTCTCTGAGCCTCCAGCTTCTAACATGAAAAACTGGGTTAAGGGACTAGCACTATCTTCCCCATAAGTTTTGTGAGGTTTAAGTGTTATTGTGTGATGTGCTCAAACCATGCCTCACGTGTGATAAACACTTGGAACGTCAGGTACATCCTCGTCCCCTTGCTTTTTCAAAAGGAAAAGCTGTAAGAAGCAGAGAAACATTATTGGATTCTTACTTTGAATGAACTAGGCAAGCAAGTCTTTCATCACCATAATCAAAGAGAAAGAATAGGGCGCCTGGGTGGCTCAGTTGGTTAAGCGACTGCTTTCGGCTCAGGTCATGATCCTGGAGTCCCGGGATCGAGTCCCGCATTGGGCTCCCTGCTCGGCAGGGAGTCTGCTTCTCTCTCTGACGCTCCTCCCTCTCATGCTCTCTGTCTCTCATTCTCTCTGTCTCAAATAAATAAATAAAATCTTTAAAAAAAGAGAGAGAAAGAATAAATAAATAGCCTGTTTATTGGATTGAGTCCTGCAACAGGCTGAGGGAATTCCGATGCTTGTAAATCGCTAGCAATGTTTCTACAGGCGATAGGTGGGTCAGCACTGCTCCTGCCTCCCTACCTCACGCCGCTCACAAACGGACAGAGTTGTGCTGTAGGCCCGGATTCACCCCGTAGGAGGTCCACCTTCCCTCTGTGAGGGCCCAGTCTGGCTTCTCAACTAAAGTAGTCACCTTGGTCAGTCGAATTGAGGTGTTTACCAAAATACTTGGGGTTTTTTGTTTGGTTGGTTAGTTGGGTTTGGTTTTGGTTTTGTTTTGGGGTTTTTTTTGTTGTTGTTTTTCTTTTAAGGAAGAAATTATAAAACTATATACAATATAGTCTGATTTTAGTAAATATGCATAAATTCATAGAAAAGGAACTAAAAGGATATATGCCAAGTTGCTAACTGGATGGTAGGATTGTGAGACTTTTTTATTTTCTTCTTTTCGTTCTGTTTTTTTTTAATTTGTCAATAATTGAAATGAATTGCTTTTGTAAAAAAAAATGTTTTTAATCTTTTCATTGTATAAAAGAAGAAAAAGTGGCTTGTTTTCAACAGTGTTTAGGAGAGTCTCTCTTCAGCCCGTGTCCCAGAGGTTATTTTTATGAATTTAAACACACTTAGGAGACATTAATTCCGTGTTTCTAATAAGTAGTCCCCTGCGGGTAGTGCAGGACGGACACAGAGTGAAGGTACATTCATACTAACTAATGAGAAGTTCACCCTAGCAACTCAGAGTGAAACAGAACTTTCTAAGCAGGGGCACCTGGGTGGCTCAGTCAGTTAAGCATCTGCCTTCTGCTCAGGTCATGATCCCAGGGTCCTGGGATAGAGTCCTGCATTGGGCTCCCTGCTTAACCCGGGAACCTGCTTCTCCCTCTCCCTCTGCTTGCCTTTGCCTTCCTCTCTCTCTCTCTCTCTTTGTCAAATAAGTAAATAAAATCTTTAAAAATAAAAAAAAGGAACTTTCTAAGCAGGCATTAAGTGAGCCCAGTGTCAAAGAGATGAAATAATCAGCTTACACAGACACGACTTAAGAAAATTATTTTCCTTTGGAGTACACAGGAGAATTGTTTTTTTAAAAACTGTCTAGCAATGCAAAGCACTACGAATCTCTGCCTTCCAACATGTCTTACCAAATAGACAAATAGCAGTAGTTGAAAATGAGAAATGAACTTCTTTCCTAATCTTGTGTGTGTATCAGTTCCTGCTGTAAACACAGGAACCCAGAATAAGGACTCAGACGATACAGCTGATTCCCTTCTCCTGTGGTTCCCCAGGTGAGTGTTGGCCGTGCAGGGTGGGAAGGCGGCCATAGATCTCATCGCTCTGCCAGCTGGGAGGGTGCCATCCTCATCTGTGTGGTCAGACTGGCTCACCATCTCATCTGCTTCTGGAGAGGAAGTAGAAGGCAAGCAGTTTCTCATTAAGAAAATGGTGGAAGTTGGGGCACCTGGGTGGCTCAGTCAGTTAAGTATCTGCCTTTGGCTCAGGTCGTGATCCCGGGGTCCTGGGATTGAGCCCCATGTTGGGCTTTGCCCTGGACATGGAGCCTGCTTGAGATTCTCTCTCTCCCTCTGCCTCTGCCCCTCCCCACTGCTAGTGCTCTCTCTCTCTCTCTCTGTCTGAAATAAATAAATAAAATCTTTAAAAAAAAAAGAAAATGGTGAAAGTTGCCCACATCACTTCACTCACAACCCCGTAGTGAGAGCTCAGTCCTATACCTTCACCCCCCACAAAAGAGACTGGACACTATGGCTTCTACCTGGGCACCATCATCTCTGCCTGGGAACAGTAGTGTCTACCTGTTAAAGCCCAGGGAGAGGGGTATAAACGAGAAAAGATAGGGGCACTTGGCTGCTAGTGGACAGTTGCAGTTTCTGCTACAAAGAACAGGTTTTGTTGGGTTTTTTTTTTAAGATTTTATCTATTTATTCTAGAGAGAGAGAAAGAGCATGCATGAATGCAGGGAGGGGCAGACGGAGAGGGAGAGAATCCCCAGCAGACTCCTCGCTGAGCATGGAGCCCAACGCGGGGCTCGCTCTCACAACCCTGAGATCATGACCTGAGCTGAAAGCAAGAGTCGGATGTTTCATGCACGGAACCACCCAGTCTCCCCACAGTGGCATATTTCTATCTTAAAACTTTGCTTTCTTTTCTGTCCACCCACTTGCAAAATTGGTTTGATACAGAGTTCAGGGCAGCTGGCAAGCTGTGCTGGGAGGGGAGCCACCAGAAGCCGGAAGAGGCAAGGAACAGATTCTCCCCACAGCCTCTGGAGGGAGCGAAGTCATGCCAACACCTTGGTTTCTGACTTCTGGCCTCCAGAACTGGGAGAGAATAAATTTCTGTTGTTTTAAGCCACCCAGTTGTGATAATTTTTATAGCAGCCACAGGAAATGAACATGATGCCAATGCCTTTCACGTTAGTCTCAGAAGTTTTTCCTGGCCATAGCCCTCGGCCAAAGTGTTCTGATTCTAATATTGCCTATAAATTGGAGCTAGCAATTTGAAGTTAGCTGAGCATTTACCCAAGAAAAATAAGTCTCCAAGTCTCTCTAGGCAAAAGGAGTGGGCTCTAATCAGTATTCAGAGTTTCATAATACCAATATGAACAAGGGTGCCTTATTTGGAGGATTTGGGGTTGGAAAGAGGGCCACGCTTCATTTTCACTCATTAACTCATTCAGTAAATAGTCACTGGACACCTGCCACAGGCCAGGCGCTAAGCTCGGAATTGGGGAAACAATGACATATAAGATAAAGTTCCCCCTAGGGAGCTTGTCTAGCTCAGCTTCAGTAACAGAGAAAAAGAAAGAAGACCTAAGATGGAATAAATACATTTGAGAAGCCCACTTCATTAAAAGAGGCAGGGGAAAAAAAAAAAAAAAGGTGAAATACTTTGACTCTCCAAACATGTTAATACTGTCTAGGAACAAAACAAATGTTTTATGAGGAAAGGAAGCCTTCCTGAGAGTAGAAATCAGGCCAGGAGAAGGTCGGCATATCACCTGACCCAGAACGAGCCCCCAGGGCACACACAGACATGAAACCTCCCCAAACACGAGATATTATGAGGGAAAATGAAGGCAGAGCAGATGCATTTGCTTCCTATTACCTTGTGCTTTGCAAAGGATCTCAAAAATCATATAAAAGACCAAAACCTATATAGAGTTTCTTAATTTCTAAAGCCAAACGCTCGTTAGCAGCTGAGCCAAATGAATTAAACACTAAATTACCATTTTCATCAATGTCGATAACACAATTTTCCTCTATTTAAAGCCTACCGTAATCCAAATTCTACTACAGGTTTAAAAAGTCTGAAGCTGACACAATTATCTTTACATACAGGGGGGAGGGAGGTCATAATCATCTAGGGGGCAAAGCCGAATTGCCCAAGGGAGCTGACTACATAATCAAATGATCCAGCTTGAAGGGCAAGTTGGATAATTCAAGACCATAAAGGAAAAGAAAAGCCCTCCTGTATTGCCCAGTAAGTTTCAGTGACTTAATATTTTTGTGTGAAATTGCCTTGATTCTTCATTTCATTTTGCATTTTTAGACACAATCAGTGGGAATTTTTTTCATTGGAGAGTGGCAAAGTGACAAGCATGCTTGCTAAAGAAATCTAATATCACACATCCTGCAAATCTCTTTGGACTCTCCTCACTTCATTCAAAGATTCAGAAGTGTCTGGCAGACTGGTGGGCAGGCCAGCAGGAACCTGATTTGCCTGAATAGCTTCCTGGGAAATTCTACTACCCAAGGGAAGCTCGGAAAGGTCAGGCATGAGGTTGGCCCAGCAACAATGCCTCCCTCGTCCCAGAGGAAGGGTGATTCTGAGTGCAGCCTGGTCTGTGAATTAGATTTGTCCACCAGCCCAGCCCCCACAGACTCAGGTCAGAATCCTAGAGAGAGACATTAAAAAAAACAAAACCACAACAGCATCTTTTACTAAAATTTGCTGATCAATGGTAACATCGCTAAAAGGGGAGAGCCAGCCATTATGGGTCTCTTAATGAGCTGTGTTAGGAAGTACTCTGCACCACCTACAAAGTATTCTTGCCCCTGCCCAAAGCATAACAATAACTGAAGCAGAATTTCATCAAGCCTCTAGACCTCATTGTTACCAATTTCCATGAAACACAGGGAACAGAAGAGCACAATGAACCACACGACGATGACATAATCAGCCAAATACAGAATGTGAATAATCCCACAACATGAAGGACCAGCTTCCTTGAATACATACTTATTAAAAGAAGTAGTAGGGGGTGCCTTAGTCAGTTAAGCGTCTGCCTTCAGCTCAGGTCATGATGCCAGGGTCCGGGGATCGAGTCCGGCACCGGGCTCCCCGCTGAGCAGGGAGCCTGCTTCTCCCTCTCCCTCTGTCGCTCCCCCTGCTTGTGTGAGCTTTCTCTCTCTCAAATAAATAAATAAAATCTTTAAAAAAAAAAAAAAAAAAGGAGAGGTGCCTGGGTGGCTCAGTCGTTAAGCGTCTGCCTTCGGCTCGGGTCATGATCCCAGGGTCCTGGGATCGAGCCCCGCACTGGGCTCCCTGCTCCGCAGGAAGGCTGCTTCTCCCTCTTCCACTCCCCCTGCTTGTGTTCCCTCTCTCACTGTGTCTCTCTCTGTCAAATAAATAAATAAAATCTTAAAAAAAAAAAAAGGAGTTGTAGGATTTATTACAGGTAGCAAGAGACTTCGGAGATATAACCAAGTGGACCTTCTTTAGATACCGATTCAAACAAACCATCTGTACAAAGGAGACAACTGGAGAAAATTGAATGTGACTGAGAATTTAATAATATATTAAGAAATTATTATTCTTCTTTTAAGTTATGATAATATTATTGTGTTTACATTGGGTAAGAAGCCCTTACTTCTTAAAGATAATAATGAAATACTTAAGGGCAAGCTGATATGTCTGGGATTTGCTTTAAAATATTCTGGTTGGGGAGGGAGGAAGATGATGAAGGTGGGTAGAGAAAACAAGAATGATAAAATACTGATTATTGTTGCAGCTGGCTAATGTCTGCAGGTGACTCATTATGCTATTCTCTCTGTGTTTGGATAAGTTTGAAGTCTCCAGAACAGAATTTTCAAGAAGTTCATGAAGCGCCACTGTACCTTTCTACTCTTACCTCCCACTACCCTGCAACAGAAACCCTCCACTCTTGATATCCTTGCTGTATAAGGATTATCCTTCATCTTAGATATCTTTGCCTAGATAATTTTGTACAGCCCCACCCCCGCCTGGCTCTATGTCCATACAACAGTCTCTTGAAATTCTCTCCAGCACTTTTCTGAATTGTCCTTCAATACCCAGCTCAAATCCCTGCCTCTGCCCCAAAGGTTCCTCCCTGAGTACCCCCAAATATCACGAGCATTCTCTTCCTTCTCCGGACTCTCAGAGCACTTCAAGTCAGTTGGTCTCTGTCATAGTTTGCTTTAATTTCTTGGTTATGTTTTAGTATTTTGCATACCTGATTGGGTGTGAGGCTCTCATAGGGCAGGGAGCATGTTTGTTTGTTACTCTCTTGGCTCAACAAATTTACCCCAGAATCTGTCCTAAATAATCTCAACTAATTAGGAAATCATGGGGATGTCTCTTGAAAAACCCTGACCTAAAGAATGACACATTGAGAAGAAAAAAAATAAATAAATAACACATTGAGATAGAATCTGGAAACCTGAGTTAGTCCTTGCATTAGTCAGGATTGCAAGTGACAGAAAATTGGAATGTAGAATTCAAATAACTGGAAAGTTGAGGTATAGATTCAGAGACCTAATGATCTTTTCAGACCTGTCTCCCCTTCCCCTTTTCCCCATTTCTAAGCTTTGCTATTTGTGAGACCCAGCTTTTATCCACCTAGCTTAAAAATACTGAAAGAGGGGAGCCTGGGTGGCAGAGTCGGTTAAGCCTCCAACTCTTGGTTTCAGCTGAGATCATGATCTCAGTGTCCTGGGATGGAGTCCCATGTAGGGCTTCCCACTCAGCTCGGAGTCTGCTTGAGATTCTCTCTCCCTCTCCCTCTGCCCTTCCCACTCATTCTCTCTCTCTAAAATAACTAAGTAAATCTTTAAAAAAAAAAAAAAACACTGAAAGAAAGACAAGGTAATTTTTTTCTCCCAATACACATCCATACAAACCTCAATGAAAGATTCTGTTTGGTTCAGATTGCAACTTAGTGTCCATCCTTCAGCCAACCACTGTGGTTAAGGAAATAGGGCACTACAATTGGCCAGATCTGGCTCACACATGATCTCTGTGGTCAGTGGTTAGACAGACCAGTGAGATCTGCATGAAGGGGGTGGGGGGATAGTGACAGCTCCCCAAGGGGAAGGGTAGTACAGTTAACAAAAGAATGGGGAAAGGAATGGTGGGAATAACTCATTCCCACCTCCCCAAAAAAGACCTTCACCACAGCCCTATTTCTCCCCAGACAAATGGTCCTGAGTCAGCTGTTTAACAACATAATAGTTGTCACACTTTGTTGCACTCTTACTGTGTATCAGATAATGCACTAGTGCTTTGTAATGTAATTATAATTACATTTATAAAATAATATAATGTATATACATTATCTCTAGTTCTCTGGATAACCCAGTAAGGTAAGTATTATTAGACCCATTTTACAGATGAAAAAACTAAGACTTTAGTCCAATGGATCTGTGTCTTAGATTGGGCTAATATAACAAAGTACCAGACTGAGTAGCTTGGAAACAATAGAAATGTATTTCTACTGTTCTTCAGTTCTCAAGGCTAGAAGTCCAAGATCAAGGTGACAGCATGATGTGAGTTCTGGTGAGAGCCCTCTTCTGGCTTGCAGACTGACAATTTCCTATTGTATCTTCACATGGCAGTACGAGAGAGAGGAAGCAAATTCCCTCCTGACTCTTATCAAGGCCCTAATCCCATTCTGAAGGCTCTACCCTCCCAACCTCATAATCACCTCCCAAAGGCCCCACCTCCTAATGCTATCCCACTGGGAGGTAGGGTTTCAGTATATGAATTTTGGGGAGGCCCATTCAGTCCATAACAATCTGTTCAAGGCCACCTTTGCTTTTTACCACAACTGTATCTTTGTGCTTCAATTTCTCTCTCTAGGGATCCCTGCGATCTCTCAATGTCACAGAGATGTTTTAAACATGAAGGAAAAAGAACTATGGCAAGGCTTTGAGACTTATTCATTTCTCCCAGCAGACCCAGCCTTACATCTTTTCATGTGTGGCCTTCCATGACTTCAAGGCTGTGTCTTCCACAGGGCCCTCCTGACCCTTCCAATGACACCGCGCTATCTCCTTGCTCTGGATTCCCTGGCACCGTCCACACAGTGCTCTCGGGGCACCTACCACCTTCTCTTCCTTATCATAGACATGGATGTTAGCTCCCCCACTAAACTGTAAGCTACTGAGAAAGGGGACCGGTACTGATTCAATTTTATATATAGCATGTGTTTAGCCAGTATGTATAGGTTTTAAATAAACATGTTTTAATTAATTAATACATTTGCTTAATTAATTAATGTGTGGGTAAGGAGTTCCCCTGTAAATTCAAGGTATAGCCATTTGGACTTCAAATAAAAGCACAGAATGTTGGGACCGTAAGAGGTCACTGACATCAAGGCTCAGTTTGCAAACTATTTATTACTGATCCACAGCAAACGGGGTCAAGAAATTGAGATTAGCATTTAGTGACTTTTGTAGCAATTTGGCAGGTTAGATTTATGTGCTGGATTAATAATAAAGAAAAAGTTAGACTTGTATTTTGTGTGCCTTTCGTTTTTAAGTTTATCTTTCTAATCATTTATTTTTACTGTATTTTACCAAGTATCAGTCCAAAATGGATTGGAAGTGAAAAAAATGAATTCTTTGCCAGAGATCATTTGAGCAGCATGGATCTCTTCTAATCAGAGCAGGAGCCTTTCCTCTATTTCTGGCCAACTTGCCTCTTTTTAACACTTTCCAGGGGAACATTCACACCATTAATTCCCACTTGCAGATTGTTTCATAACTTAACTACTCCTATTCTAGCCTTGGAAGGTCCTCTGTCAGAGAAGAAAATAGACTTCCTCAGCTGAGAGTGGAGTTGGGGACGGGGGGCGGGGAGGGTGACAGACTTCAGCAAGAAGTGGAAATTTCACTGACCTGATTTCTCAGGCTCAGTTTTCTCATCTGCAAAATAAGAACTTGCCATTTCTGACATTTTATGATCCCACTATTCCTTCATGCACTTTTCTATCTCCCTGAGATATGAGGCAAGTTCCTGCCTCTGAAGAACGGTCCACTGCAGCCCTGTCCCTTGAAAAAAGTTCCCTCTTTGACATTTAGTGACATGATTATACAACTAAGGTACATCCCATGTATCACTTACATGGGATAAACAATATTATATTATTCAAAATCCAAATAAAATGGGCTTTCTGTAGGAAAGAGATCTCTGCTCTCCTACACATTGTACATTTTGTAGCAATAATAATAATAATAGAGCAACAATTATTGAGTACCTAGTGAATGCCAGGCATTGGGTTAAATGCTTTACATAAATTATCTCATTTATCTATCAAAATAACGGTTAAGAAGCTAATGTTACTATTCCCATTGTACAGACAAGAAAACTGAGGTATGGGGTAGGTTAAGAAACTTGCTCAGGATATGTGACTAAAGAGTGAGTGGACCAAGATTAGCATCCTGCTGATGTGAACCCAGAGTCTGCATTCTGAACCACTGTAATATTAGAAGGAGGGAAACGAAAGGCATAAACAAATGAAAAATAGTGAAGCATGTTGATTCTTCAATACAGGTGTCATATTTATTACCTGGCAGTTCAGGATCCCAAAGGCACAAAAACTGAAGAGTCCTAACCTTAAGATGTAGGCATGGAATTGGCAGCGCATTGATTCTACCATGTCTTACTGATTAAAATAAGTCACAGGGTTATCCCTAATGGGATGGGTCCACACAGGAGTTATGGTTCACTGGGGGTCATCTTTGGAAATGAGCTACTTTGTCACTAAACCAATAGAGACAACATGAGATACAATACTAAAAAAAAATACCCCATTAAGCCAGAGAAAGCAGAAAAGGGAGGAAAAATAATAACAAAGAATAGAGAAAACTAAAAATATGGCAAGATGGAAGATTTAAACTTAAGCATATCAATAGTTACTTTAAATATAAATGGACTACAGACTCCAACTGTAAGACAGAGATTGTCAGACAAGATTTAAAAAAAAAAAAGCAAAGCCCTACTACATGTAATCCACAAAAAACCCACTTTAATATTAAGACATAGATTCGTTAAAAATAAAATAATCAGAAAAAGATATAGAATGTAAGCACTAGTCACAAAAAAAAGAGGAATGACCATATTAATATCAACCAAAGAAGACTTTAGGTTAAGACATATCATCAGAAATAAAGAGAGACATTCCATATTGACAAAAGCTCAGTTCATCATGATGACATAGTGATTCTAAATGTATACGCATTTATAAATAGGGCTTTTAAATACATGAAGGAAAAACTGATAGAACCAAAGAGATAGAAAGACCCACATTTGCTATACAAGATCTCAACATTCCTTATTTACTAACTGATAGAACAAGGGTCAGACAATCAGAAGAATATATATAACATCACTAATAAAATCAATCAAAATTGCTCGGCCAACATTTATGGAAGCTACATCTAACAACTGTAGAATACAGTTTTGGGGGTTTTTTTAAGATTTTATTTATTTATTTTTGAGAGACAGAGTGCCAGCACAAGCAGGGGTTGGGGTAGGGAGAAGCAGACTCCCCACTGTGTAGGGAGCCTGATGTGGGACTCGATCCGATGACCCCGGGATCATGACCTGAATCAAAGGCAGATGCTTAACCAACTGAGCCACCCAGGTGCCCTAGAATACAGTTTTTTAAAGTGGCATGGAACATCCATCAGTAAAGATCATATGCTAGGATATAAAATATGTCTCAATAAGTTCAAAAGAATTGAAATCATAAAGAGTACATGTTCTAACTATAATGGAATTCAATTAGAAATTGACTGCAAAAAGAAATGTGAAATATCCAATTATTTTAATACTAAGAAACATCCTATACAATAAAGTGTGGCTCAAAGAAGAAACTAAAAGAAACATTTCTAAGTATTTTGAACAGGGTGATATTGAAAGCATAGCATATCCAAAGTTGTGGGATGAAATTGTACACCTGAAACTAACATAACACTGTATGTTAATTAAACTGGAATTTTTAAAAATTCTAAATAATTTATAAATTAAACATTAAAATTTTAAAAAGTTAATAGGAAAACCAAATTCTCTTGCTATTATGTGGGCTTAAAATAGCAACAGATATTTTATAACTTTTAAGTCAGCATTAGTTTTGAGGGGATAATGTCCATATACCTTTATTTGTGTTAGATCATAAGACCAAGTATATGGCATTAAAGTTACAAAACAAAAACAAACAAACAAACAAAAAACTAGTTGTAAGATATAAACTAAAGCAATGTCTAGGAAATGTATAAGTTTAAATGTGTATATTAGAAAAGAAGTTTAAAATCAGTGATCTATGCTTCCACCTTAAGAAGCTAGGAAAAGAAAAGTCACACAAAAGTAATAAGAGGAAAAAATTAATATAAGAACAGAAATCAGTGAACTAGAAATCAGCAAAGAATAAAGTACAATCAAAACTTGGGTCCTGGACAAGATAGTAAAATTGGGTAGTAAAATTGATAAACCTCTAGATAGACTGATCACAGATAAAAGAAGATAAAATACAAATTGTCAATACCAGGTGTAAAAGAGTAAACACTATGAATCCTACAGATATAAAAAGGAAAATAAGGGAACATTATGAAAACATTTATGCCAATGAACATGAGGAACTTAGATAAAGTGGAAAATTTTCCTGAATGACATAAATTACCAAAACTAACACAAAATAAATAATCCAAATAATTTTGCATCTATTAAAGCAGTTGAATTTGTAATTAAAAATTTTCTCATGAGAAAATTCCAAGACTTTACTGGTGAGTTCTATCAAACATTTAAGGAAGAAATACTACCACTTTTATACAAACTCTTTCAGAAATTAGAGAAGGAGGGAACATACCCCAAATCATTTTATGAGGCAAGTATTACACTAAAATCAAAACTAGGTGAAGACATTGTAAGAAAAAGAAACTACAGATTAATATCCTTCATAGACACAATGGGATCACAGATAGAAAAATCTTCAAAGACTGGCACACTGAATGTTAAATATTAAAGGATATATTAAAAGAGTGATATATCATAACCAAGTGAAGTTTACCTCAACAATGTGAGATTATTTCCATATTTAAAATTCAATCAAGGGGAGCCTGGCTGGCTCAGTCAGTAGAGTATGTGATTCTTGATCTTAGGGTTGTAAGTTCAAGCCCCACAATGGGGATAGAGATTACTTAAAAATAAAATCTCAGGGGCGCCTGGGTGGCACAGTCAGTTAAGCATCCGACTCTTGGTTTCTGCTCGAGTCGTGATCTCATGGCTGTGAGATCGAGCCCCACATCAGACTCTGTGCTCAGTGGGTAGTCTGCTTGAGATTCTCCATCTCCATCTGCCCCTCCCTCTCATGCTCTCTCTCTCAAATAAATACAAAAATCTTTTTAAAAAAATAAATAAAAATAAAATAAATTTTAAAAAAAAATAAAATAAAATAAAATTCAATCAATATAATTCACCACACTAACAGAATAAAGGAGAAAAATCATACGGTTATTTCAATAGATGCAGCAAAAGAATTCCACAAAATTCAACAACCATGTATGATAAAAACAAATGCACAGGAAAATGGGACAAAGAATATCTACAAAAAAACTTCCAGTTGGGGCACATGGGTGGCTCAGTCAGTTAAGCATCAGACTCTTGATTTTGGCTTAGGTCATGATCTCAGGGTCATGGGATCAAGCCCCATGTAAGGCTCTTTCTGGGCATGAAGCCTGCTCAAGATTCTCTCTCTTCCTCTCCCTCTACCTCTCCCCCCCCAACTCTAGCTTTCTCTCTCTCTCTCTAAAAAAAAAGACTTTCAGATAGGATCATATTTGATGGGGAAATGCTGAATGTTCTGTCCACTCTCACCAGTTCCATTCAACATTTGATTCAAGTTCTTAGTTATTGAAATAAGACAAGAAAAATAAATAAAACACATACAGATTGGAAAGGGAAGATCTGCATTCATAGGTGAAATAATTATTAGTATAGAAGTTGTGAAGAATCCATAAAATTAGAATTATCTCTGTTCAGTGTTCCTTGGTTTTAAGTAAATGCGGTTTGAAGTGTTGGGAAGGTACCTGCATGGATAAACTTAAATTTGTCAGGCATTCTCATCTAAAAATTCTATTCTGAAGTACAAGCCAATTAACCATATAAATATTTTTATCCCAGATATCTTTACGCAATCACCTGCATAGATTTGACTAACATGCAAATGAATAAACAAATATATATATAGATATCAATTTTGAGAAATTCCATGCAAAATGAGAAAAATGTCTAAGAAATCTGAGTTTAGGAACCAAAATGCAAATATTCTAGAGTCTTCCTAAATAGTATGCCCAGAACAAAACTGATGGTATCAGGTAAATCATGACCTGAGCAACAGCCGGGATCCTGTCCTGGGTTGTGACTCTGTGTGAAAAAAGAAATAAATTTGGAGAATAGAATAGATTCTATAGTTGGAAAACTAATTAAACTCTTTCTTATGAGAGTTGAACTATTTCTTAAAACATGAAGTTAGACATTTTATTAAGTGTTTAAAAAACATGAAATAAAATAACTAATAATATGTCATAGGCTTTACCACAATTAAAACTTTAAATGCAGAAAATGTATTTTCAATAAAATGCATACATGAAGATTCAAGAGCCTACCTTTTTTTTCTTTAATTAATGTATAATGTATTATTTGTTTCAGGGGTACAGGTCTGTGATTCATCAGTCTTACAAAATTCACAGCGCTCACCATAGCACACACCCTCCCCAATGTCCATCACCCAACCACCCCATCCCTCCCGCCCCCCTCCACTCCAGCAACCCTCAGTTTGTTTCCTGAGATTAAGTCTCTTATGGTTTGTCTCCCTCTCTGGTTTCATCTTGTTTCATTTTTCCCTCCCTTCCCTTACGATCCTCTGTCTTGTTTCTCAAAGTCTTCATATCAGTGAGATCATATGATAATTGTCTTTCTCTGATTGACTTATTTCGCTTAGCATAATACCTTCTAGTTCCATCCATGTCAATGCAAATGGCAAGATTTCATTTTTTTGATGGAAGAGCCTACCTTTTAACCTAATAATTCTATTCCTGGGATTTAAGCCTACAGAAATATAAAATTCATAAATTGTTTATGTACAAAAATGTTCTAATGAACACTTTAAATTAATTAAGTGTTCATTAGAACATTTTTTAACAATAAAAAAGTGGATTCTGCCTAGATGTCCAACAAAAGTAAACGAGAGTTCAACCACAGGACAGGCTATTGTATAGATGTATGATATACGGCAAGATTCAGTAATATGGAGGAAATAAGAATTGTTAACATTTACTGAGCACTTTCTGAAAGCCAACAATGGTGTTAACAGCTTGACACACATTAGCTCATACCATCTTCCTTTTAGAAAAGTCCCTTCATTGTCCCGTTCTTAGAAATGAGAAAGTTGGGGCACCTGGGTGGTGCAGTCGGTTGGGCATCTGATTCTTGGTTTTGGCTCAGGTGGTGATCTCATGGCTGTGATCTCATGGTGGTGGGATCGAGCCCCACATCAGGCTCCACGCTGAGCATGGAGTTTGCTTGAGATTCTCTCTCCCTTCCCTCTCCCTCTGCCCCTCCCACTCATTCTCTCTCTCTCTTTAAAATAACTAAGTGAATCTTAAAAAAAAAAAGGAAGGAAGGAAAGAAATGAGAACGTAAAGAGTAGAAAGGTTACTAACTTGACCAAAGTGATACAGATACTAAGAGGAAGCTGGCATTTGAACCCAGGCAGTGTGACTCTAGAGCCTGCACTTAACCACCCTGGTAAGTAGAAAATACAGGATGCAAAATTATAGAAAAAAAGATAATATCTCCTACATCTTCAAAAGGGGAGAAAGATACAGAGGGAAAAAATACAATAGAAGATTAACAATGGCTTTCTCTAGGTAAGGAGATTATGGGTTTTTTCCTTTTTTACTTTCTGCATCGTCTAGTTTTTCAATAATATAGACATCTATCACAGACATTCATTTTAATCCCCCTTCTAGTCCTTTCTTATGCCTGGTATTTTGGTTAAAAAGGATGGGGCGCCTGGGTGGCTCAGTTGGTTAAGCGACTGCCTTCGGCTCAGGTCATGATCCTGGAGTCCCTGGATCGAGTCCCACATCGGGCTCCCTGCTCGGCAGGGAGCCTGCTTCTCCCTCTGACCCTCCCCCCTCTCATGTGCTCTCTGTCTCTCTCATTCTCTCTGTCTCAGATAAATAAATAAAATCTTTAAAAAAAAAAAAAAAACTTGAAAGCCAAAACATTATGACCAAAAGAAAGAGTTTCTTGGAATAAAAGATGTGACTATACACTTCACAAGAGAGGAGAGTTTCTCTGACCAGTTGCATCAGGTCCAGCTCCAAGAAGCCATGAGAGTAAAACCTTAGCCCTCCAGTGCCCATTGTGGTGCCCACCCAGATCCCCTCTGGTGGGGGTGGGGGCAAGGAGAGCAGGAGAGCACAAGTGTAACTCCTCCAGCTGCTGGGAGTGTTGGCTGCTAAAGGCTGAATCTGTGCCCCCTCCCCGGAGGAAGACCACCCAATGACTGGCCGGTGACCTGATACAAAGTCCCAACCCCCATACCTCAATTTGGGACAACTCCAAAGGTCTATCCCAGCTTCTGAGCTCTCTTGGGATTGGCTGAGGTCTTTGTTGTTACTGTGTTGTAGCTCAGCTGCTCCCTCTGCTCAACTTGCTTCCTTCACTTAGAGCTGTCCATACCAAGAGCACTCCTCTGTAGAACCTCTGCATACACATCTCCATCTAGAGTCTGTTTCTCAGAAACCTGACCTCAGAGAACTTCCAGAAAATAGCAGGTCCCACCAGGGCCTGGTTGTTAATAAGATAAAAATGACTGGGATAAGTTGAATCGAGGAATTCAGCCAAGTGGGAGGACTCGAGACAGTATACCAAGTCTTAGGAAGGCAAGGAGCACATTGAGGAGGGTGAGGAGTGGGGAGTGTTGGGGTACAAGTTCAGGGATGAGTGAGCAAGCACTGACAGATGTAGGCAGATAAAGTCTGCTAGGTACGGTGGGTGAGGAATGAGCAAAGCCAGTTTTAAATTACCCTAGCAAGGTGGTTGGTTAACCATGATCCAAAGATGAAAACAGATTTTATAGTGCCTGCTAGAAATCTGCAACAGTGGTCCCAGGGGTGTAGATTACATAGCCACAAGGTCAGAAGCTTCAAGATAAAATTTGCCCCTAATTGAGGCTAACAGAGAAATGTGGGGATTGCCCCTCAGGAACCCCAGAGAGACTCTGATTATAGTGAGCATTCAACAGATAATATTTTTTTCCCATTAAATCCAGGTGCCAGCCAGAATCTCTGATAATCCCTGAAATTCCTATTGACACCGACTTACCTAGCACATCATCATTTCACACCATTCTGACAACACGTCTGGGAGGCACCAAGGCTACCATGTCTGTGGCTGGGTCACGAAACCACAGCCATTTAGCTAATTGTACCCCCAAAGTTTTCCAAACCCAGAATCTAAGACACCTGAATATTTATCTCTTCCGTCCCCAACTCAGGTGTTCCACACACTCACAGGCTGGTCCAGCAACAACCCAGGACCCACATGATTGAAATCTGCTTGTCCAGTTGGGACTATGGCCCTTCACAGCCCCTGGCAGCCAGAAGTTTCCAAGGCAGGCAAAAGGCAGAACCCTGAGTGAGTGGAAAAGCAGGAAATGTACAGGCAAAGCTATCAGATTCTATCAATCAACTTAAAACCTAAACAACCCAATAGCAATCCAAAACATTAAAATCAAATACCCTTTGACCCCCACATTCAGAAATTTACCACAGAGTTACCTGTGCATATGTGTTCACGGATATTAAGCAAGGAGGGTGGCTCCTTGTGTCACTAAGATGTCAGACGATGTCATGTGAGACACAACCCCTTATACTGAGATTCCCTCCAAAGCAACCACTGGTAAAATTAGCAAACTTTGGGCGCCTGGGTGGCTCAGCTGGTTGAGCGACTGCCTTCAGCTCAGGTCATGATCCTGGAGTCCCGGGATCGAGTCCCGCATCAGGCTCCCTGCTCGGCAGGGAGTCTGCTTCTTCCCCGACCCTCCCCCCTCTCATGCTCTCTCTCTCTATCTCATTCTCTCTCTCAAATAAATAAATAAAATCTTTTTAAAAAAATTAGCAAACTTTTACTAAAGGTTTGTGGGTCATAGACAAGGGTCACAATACTCATAGCAAACAGCTTAGCTCACATTTTATTCATTCCTGTCTTAAGTCACCCTCTCTAGGAAAAATACACTACATTTTCCTCCACTCTTGTATTTATGATACTTCTGACACCAGATGTGTGGTTTTTCTCCCACACCAACCAATTCTCTGACACCAGCTAGGTGGCCTCCAACTCAACTCAGTTCTGACACTCTACCTGCAGTTAGCATCAGATCCACACATTAAGGTTCCCACAAGACTGCCCTCACTTCAGATGCCAATCTTAAGTGCCAGGCTGTTCCCAACACTTCTGACCAACCAGTTATAAATCAGGGTTCCTGTGACCCCCTCCTCAGGTTCAAAAATTCACTAGGATGGCTCACAAAACCCAGGGAAATGCTTACTGATAATTACTGGTTTATTATATAATAAGGGATATTATAAAGGATACAGAGGAACAACCAGATGAAGAGGTACATGACACGAGATCCAGAAGAGTTCCGAGCATGGGAGCTTCTGTCCTTCTGGAGTTGAGGTGGGCCACCCTCCCAGCACATAGATGTGTTCACCAACCCAGACGCTCTCTGAATGCCATAGTACACATAATGGATTATTTGAGGGATTGGCTAAGCTGCTATAACAACAACAACAAAAAACTAAATATACACTGGCTTTAATAAGACAGAAATTTATTTCTCTGTCACCCAACAATCTGGAGGTGAGAGGTAGGTCTGCTTTCCTCATATCATGTAGCTTCCACACGGGCTCCAATTATTGCCATTGCCCAGCCAAGGAAAAGGATGAGAGTTAGAATCAAGTATCACTGAGAAAATAGTCCACAAGTAGCACACATCACCTCTGCCCACATCCCACTATTCCAAGTTGAGTCACAGGTCCAGAGCTAGCTGTAGCCTGTAGCTGAGAAACTAGGTGTCCAGCAAAACCTCCAGAACATGCTTTTACTGAAAGGAAGAAGAGGAAGTGGATACTGGAGAGAGCTAATGGTCTCAGAAGACCAATTAATAAGTAGAGAGCTATAACTGAAACCCTGGTCTGTTTGGATCCAGAGCCTTCTTTTTTAATCACTTCAAAGTGCCTCTCTAAACACTTGAGAAACTTTCTTTCCTTGGCGTCTGTGGTTTACCTCTGACTATTGCTTCTGAGGCTGTCGGGTCCCTTTAGTTTTGAGGGTGCATCCCAGTCCCTCGCCCTCAATTCTATCCCACCTCCACCCTCCCCCGGGACTATCACTAGCTCCTCAGGTACTAAATTATCTTGTGGTTTTCCTATACCCTGCTCACACCTTTGTAAATAGTCCTTCTAACAAACTATCAGCAAAGTCCTCGCTTTGAGTGCACCATCTGTTTCCTGCCAGAACCTTGACTTATTCTCCTCATTCATGGTCCACCCCGCAGGGCAATTTCAGACAAGGCTTTCAGGCTCATCAGAGTGACATATCTACAAAACTCAGAAACGTCCCCTGCTAACATTGACCTGCTTCCTCAATAGAAGCTCCAAAGGGGCTGTGACCCTCTCTTTGATTATTTATTGTTAGAGCCCATAGTAGGCTCATAGTAGGCTCTAGCACATAGTAGGCTCATTAAATATTAGGTACGAATAAACATTGAGTCCTACATATAGTAGTTTCATAACAAATGTGTGTCCGACGATTAACTGAATGGCCCCAATCTTACTTAGAAAGCTTTAAACAGTTCCTTATGAAGCCACAGAGATTTTTTTTTTAGAGAAAATGCTGTACAGTACATACTTTATTTAGCTATGATGTTCCTATAATCTCAAATCCTCTTGCACCTTTATAGGTTTTAATACTTCCTGTCATTGCAACATGTTCGCCAGATTTTTCAGTCCCGCTTTGTAATGCTTTGAAGTAGAGTACGATTGAAAATCTGCAGTTTGAACTTGAACAAAGTTTGTAGTAAACAGATTGCAGACAATTTCCTTTAAATGTGCTCTTGGAAGCTAGGAATACATTAAGCACATCAGAACAAGAAATTTACCAAGAAAAAGACATGAGATTCAAATTTTCAATCTGAAGCAAATACTACCATATTTCATTACTGCTAAGATACTATTGATCTTTAGATATCCCACGGTGTACCACTAAAAGAGAGAAAATGGTACCAGTTAAATTCTGACACAAGGTTTTCTTACCACTTAGAATTATTTTTCACATATGGAAAAAAGGTCTTTTAGACTTATTTTGTCATAGATTTTCATTATATATCACAATGCTCTTTCTGTGCATTTCAACAATTACAATAACTTTTTGTTTCAATGCCAAATCATACTGAGATTATTTTGAAGACATTGTAAATGGCAATTAAATGCATATAACTCAGTTAAAGTGACAGCAATATGAATAGCTATGACCAGATTCCTGCAACCACATCACAACTGCATCTCGGATACTATCAATTGTAAGATGCATCTTGATTTCAGATATGTTAAAATGGGAGGGCATGGGTAGTAAGTGTTGGAATCAGTGAAATATGAGTCTTAGCCCAGAAGCAAGATTCAAGGGCTAAGTCCCATATTTCATTGAATCATTTATAAATCTGTGTTAGGGATGGACGGAGAGGGGCTGTGGGGAGGGGGGTGAGGAACAAGGATTGGGTCAGGGAGACAACGATTAGAAAATGCAAATATTCTCGAGTTTCAAATTCATCTTTAGCAAGTCAGTTTACAAAGTTTTTTTTTTTCAAAAATCACTCACTAAATATTACACATTAAATATTTGCTAGTTAATGATTGCTTAAGTTGAGGTTGAAAACTGAAGTGTAATCCAATGAATTCATCAATAGAGAAACAAGTCTAGATCACAGAGAATGCTCCAACATACCCAGTAGGAAATACTTCATATATTCAAATGCCAGCCTTGGTGTTTACAGGATTAACCCTCAAAATGATGAAAAAGATCTATATTTGAGTCCTTATGAAGTTTTTCATATTACTTTATTTTGAACTACAAAGTTTTGTAATTCTCTGCCTCTCTCTCTCTCTGACCTTAGCTCTTCTAAGTCTTCTAAAACTGAGAAGACTCAGTTTTCTTAAGTAATCAATGACCCAATAAAGACACAGGAAATTATTTTGGCAGGCCACACAATCTTTTTTTTCTAGGCAGATTACTTGAAACGTAAAGGGAAAAACTTTTACAATCTCTTATCAAGTGCAGACCAATAGTTCAAGAAAACTTTATCTTCTCAACAGAGAGAAAGCCAAATTCTAATTTTGCACCAGCTTACTTTTGATATTAAAATCCATGTAAATTAATTTAATTCATTAATTAAATTCACTCTAATGTTAGCTGGCTTAACCACACATCAAATTTCTTTCCACAGATCCTTTTCCACAAACCTACAACTTTCTTTTTTACATTCAGATTTTGTCCTATGTGTTTCCTCTTTTCCCATCTGAAATAACCAATATTACTTTAGGACAACATTACTTTGTTTTCCCTCAACAGAAATGCATTTCTTTTTCTCATACCTTCTTTTAACAAAAACACATATCCTACTTTCCTTGAATACAGAGGTATTTCCTTTATTATTCCTAGAAGTTTCAATTACATATATTAGAATTTTTAACCTTTAGAAAGCTTTAAGGTCCAGTGAAAACTGAGAAGTAATCAACTGTAAACTGTCTTTTACATTAGCATTCTGTAGCTTGGCAAATTTATAAATATACATTTTATAATATCTAGATACATATGATTTCTCATAGCAAATTTTTCATTTTTTAATGTGTGGCACAAAACATGTTGTACTAATATACCCAAATATCTTTAGTTTCTCTGTATAAAGAGGCCAAAAGTGGATGAACCTATGTTTGGTAATTAATGTTTCAGTATTTTATCTTATTTAGAAATGATCTATATATTTAATGACTATCCATCATTTAATTTAACTTAGCAAAACTTTAAGGTTTCAGGTTACCAAAAAGATTTGAAGAAACTATTTTAAAAATTCACTTAAGAACTTTTATCCCAGGGCACCTGGGTGGCTCAGCTGGTTAAGCAACTGCCTTCGGCTCAGGTCATGATCCTGGAGTTACAGGATCAAGTCCCGCATCAGGCTCCCTGCTCAGCAGGGAGTCTGCTTCTCCCTCTGACCCTCCCCCCTCTCATGCTCTCTCTATCTCATTCTCTTTCTCAAATAAATAAATAAAATCTTTTAAAAAAAAAAGAACTTTTATCCCATTTACATCTATTCAATTCACTCATTCTCAACAGTTATGTTTAGATTATTTATAAAAATTTTTATAAAATCTTATAAAATTACTTATAAAAATTCATAGCAAGTTACTTTCCTCACTAACAAGTTTTATAACAGAGATAACATGAATTTGTTTGACTAGTAAACCCAGGTGGAATAAAAGTTGTATGTCTACATTATTTTTAATGTTGATGATTCTAAAGACATGTCTATTTCAATTAGGCCAACAAACTTAAACTAGCTTATTTACTAAAGATTATCTCAGATCACAGAACCTGAAAAGCATTTGGGTTAGTTTTTATTCTATTTCTAGGCATTTTATGAATCCTTAACACATATAAGAGCTTAATTTTCTTTAGGCCAATTAAATAGAGCTCTTTTACAAATTAATTTTGGTAATACTACCTAGAAGTAGAAAATACCACACATCTGTAATAGATGATAAATAGTTAGATAGATGATAGATAGATAGATAGATAATAGATAGATGGATATATAGATACACATAAACATACAGACAGATGCAAACAGGGACCTTACAGCTTTCATTCTAAAATTACTGCTATGAAATAGGTATGATAATGTAAAAACTCACTAGCTTATAAAAGAACAGTTGAAATACATGAAGTTTATCTGCTCATATGGATAAAGCTTTTTATTAATATTTGTGGAGAAGACACTTGAGATTTTCATTTGCCCGAGTTCCAAAAAAAATTGTTTTCCCCTTTTGTTTTTCTTCTGACAAGAATTCCCTCCCTGAAGTTTGTAGACCTGATAGAACACTTACACCTCAAAGGTACAAGGAAAGATGCAAGTTCCTCCAAGAAGGACTTCTGTTCCCTAAGGCCAGAATTTTTACAATACCTACAAATACATATTTGAGACAAATAGATGTGGTTAATTGTTAGAAAGGATAGGTGGACTTTGGATTGTTTTGAGAGCTGCATTTTGGGTCTTACAAAGATTTGTAAGGTAAGGATAGTTGCTTCTAACTCTTCAAAGACTTGGGTGGTAGCCTAAATAATCAAAGGACTGACACACCCATCCACCCATGTTGGAATGTTTTTCTTTCCCTCTGGGTACATTTAGATTAAGGGAAAACGCCTAAAAAAATTCCTATCAGGCTCTGAATATCAGCTTCCAATTTGGTCAAATTTCTAATCATAGAGTCATTAAATCCTTTCAAATACCTTGCCAGGTTTCATCTGGGACAATCAGTAACTATTTCTGGCAGTATTAAACCACCCTATGGACCCAAGAGGAGTCCTCAAAGAGGGTGCAAATGATATTTGATTTTCCTCTCTTTACCTGGTACTACAGAGATCTGAGAGAGCTGAGTCTGATAAGAATTCTCATCCTTTGCCAACTTCTGCAGGTTTTTCCAGGAGCCTGTCTGCAGGCTCCAAGTGGGATCTAAAGTAGAGAGTGTAGCTCCAGTATCTACCAGAATTTGGCAAAGTTTTTCATTAATTTTAATTTAATTTCCCTTTGGCTGTGAAGGGGCATTACTGGTAGCAATTTACCACAGAAACTCTGGGAGCCCAATCAAGTCAGGGAAGGGCCCTGTGGGAACCCTCTTTCAAGGGTAGATATGCGGGTGTCTGTCAGGCCATTAACTTAGCAGACTTGTGGTAACGTCACATAGTCTCTTCAGAGTGGAAAGACAATTTAGACAGAGGATTACTAAAATGAGTATTCATGAAAAGGAGGATAGAAGGGAGCAGGAGAAGTTACATTAGTCTTACAGCCCTTTGTTTTAGCCACCTCTTGTGTCTTTAATTTTTCATTATCTTTATAACAAATCTTTCAATGAAGGTATTTTTTTTTTAAGATTTTATTTATTCATTTGAGACACAGAGATACAGAGCGAGAGAGAGCATGAGCAGGGGGGAGGCAGAGGGAGAGGGAGAAGCAGGCTCCCCACTGAGCCAGGAGCCCGACGCGGGGCTCGATCCCAGGACCCCGGGATCATGACCTGAGCCAAAGGCAGACGCTTAACCGACTGAGCCACCCAGGTGCCCCTCAATGAAGGTATTTTAGAATTTTGAAGACTTGTGGAGGCTTCTCTATGACAACTGAAATAGGTATCCCATTCTGTTTGTTTGATTTGCGAGCCCTAGCTTTCAAGTACTCTGCTCAAATGATCATGTCTAATTGGAACATTCCTCATAATGGCCACTGTAATTCTAGGTTGTTTTTAGTGAGATTTTACCATTTTTTGTAGATATCTATAGCTTCTGGAACTCTAGTTCTTAGACAAAAAAAATAAGCAAGTGTGCCAAAAGACAGCATGCTCAACTTTTTGGAGTATAAGGATCCCATTTATTATTATTATTTTAGCTAGGTCTTTAGGTTTCTCAGAGCCAAACTAATACCTAAAAGGGATATGCCTCTGGGTTGGAAGTTGTATGATGTTTTACAGTGTACCTTGTAGCATGGAAATTTTCCTGAGGTTGGCAGGTAAACTAGTGTCGATCTAATCCATTCCGTGATCAACTTATCCTAACATAAGAGTCTTAAAATTAGATGGCAAGCTATATTATACAGTTTTTAAATGCTTGATCTATGCTCACCAATTTTGCAGCATTTTTCCCCCTTTTGGAGGGCTTCTGAGATTCCCATTGACAATAGCCTTACCTATACAAAACAGAACAAACAAGCGGGTGCACATTAACACACCAGCAGTACCAGAGAGATGCTACTGAAGGCTGGCCCTCAAGGCCCCATGTGCACCACCGGTGATTCCCGCCATGGAACTGGGGGAAGGATTGAACCAACAGAACGTGGATGGCAGACTGTTTCCAATCAAATGGAGAACTGGCTAGAAAGCCAATTACATCAGAAGCTTGAGGTAAAGAGAGCAAAGTTCAGAACCAAGAGGAACTTAGCCATGGCCCTCAGATATGATGAGAAAGACAGAGAACTCAAAGAGTTCAGAGGTACAACATCTGTGTTTCTTGTTGTTCCTGACGAGTCAGAAGTTCACTTCAGATCCCGGTGTTGCCACCAAATCTGTTAAAAAAACGAAATTCAGCTCAATAAATTGAAGATCTACTTGGTTTTATTCAATGATAATGAATGGGGCAGCAAACAGAAAGGAGCTCTGAGGAGCTGCACAAAATGGAAAGCTTTCATAGGCAGGAAGTGGGGGAAGGAGCAGGGAATGAGGAAAAAGCTGATTATTTCAGGCAAGATCACTTATGGGGGATAGGAGGGTTCTATTGGGCAGATTACCTCATTAGTACTGACCAGGTAATTCCAGATTGACTAGTTGAAGTTTACAGTCCTGGGAAAAGCTGAAATTGCATTTAGATTAGATATGAAGTCTTGGTTTGCTGACATGGAACTTAGCACAAGTGACTCCTTTTTGGGCCTGTTGTCTCTTTTTTAACACTTTAAATGTCACATTTGAAATATGTAATTAAATTAATAATTAAATATTATGAGTGGACATTGGACTATTTCTTCTATATCCCTAGACCTTTGTATATTCAAGTTGACGAAAACAAGCTTCTCATTGTAAAAATGGAAACATTACATTCAATGTTGCCTTATAGTTGAACACATTATTTTTGTCCTGAATTAGCTGGATAATTTTCCATATTCTTTGTTTCACCTGGTCTGGTTAAATGCCTCTCCCCCTTGAAAAATTATAGTAAAGACTGTAAAGTTAATGGGCATGAAGTGATTAAATAGGAAAACTCTTCAGTGACTTCAGTTAAAGCTGCATTGATTTATCCTAGGGTCCAATTTATCATAGCCCAGAACCTGCCAAATGAGAAATGGTTTCAAGTCCAACTAAAGCCAGAAGTTTCTTTTCCCACCAAAATAAGCAAGTACATAGCTTTCTCCCTAAGCCCCATTGTGGAAGAGAAACTCATTCAGCAACTATTGATCAAATGCCCTCTGTGGGCGAGATGCTGGTCTAGATGCTGCAGATACAAGAATGAACAGGAGAGACCTACCTCTGCCCTCCTGGAACCTTAGTATGGGAAACACATGCCAGACACACCAGCCACACAATAAATTATTTAATTACACTACAGGTTGAACTAGTAGAGCATTTTGTAAGGTAGTTCAGAGCTCATGAGAACATGAACAACCAGGAAACAGTACCAGGAGGTGGGAGACAACATCTGCCTAGACCTTAGAGCTCTAGCATTATTTCTGAAAGTAAAAAGAGACAGAGAAAAGCCTTTCCAGGCCTAGACAACAGGCACTTAGCCACACACAGTGACGCATGCCTAACAGCCTTTACTCGGTTAATAAGGACAGTGTTATTTGAGCTCTAAACCGAGCATTTTTGCAGTAGGAGATGTTCAATTAGTAGTAGAAAAAGAAAAGGCCCCTGATAGATTGAAGCAACCATTCCAGGGCAAACTGGAATGCAGGATAAGAGTGGCATGGGATATTCTGAAAAGGTCAAGCAGACAAAACACAGAACCTGGCTAACAAAAGAGGAGAATAGGCACACAGCAGAAACCCTTCTCTTAGGCACACAGCTAAAGGTTTCACCAAGTCCCCAGCAGCGAAGGATTATAAATTAATAGCAGAACCACACTGTAAGGTATTTGTAGTTGTTCTATAAAATGGTGCTTACATTTAGTGCAGAGTAGGTTAGATGGAGGTCTCCTTCCACGTGTGGGTTTGGCGTTCTTAATTAATGCTTTATTAACTATAAAATTCCAAACTAATGAACCCTCCAGGGACTGTTACAGGCATATTCAGGGAAAAAGCCTGACAATGATGGCCCAGATTCTGGTGCCTTGAAGGAGTGGACTAGGTAAGCATCGTCCCATACCCTACATAATGCTCCCTTAATAAGCTGAGTGAGCAGCATGTTACAATTACTTAGAAATACTTTTTCAACTAGTACTCTAGAAGAAAAAGGAGATGGATTAAATCAAAGGTTTTCAGTGCTACCAGCTGCTCGGGAGAAATCTTTCACTTTCTAGATCAGAAAAAAAAAGATACTGTAGACTTAAAATTATTTTGGTCTTCTCTTTGTGCTCCCTCTGTTTCTGATTAACATAATATTTCTCACATACACCAGTGGCCTTTAGAATACATACAAATTTCCCCGACATTACTCAGCTCTCCAATCCTCTATTCTCCTGGAAATTTACTATATAAGTTTTTTTTTCTTTCTCATTACATTCCTAATTTGCAACATAAAAGGAACAACTACCCCCCCCACACACACAACCCTGGCCCTGTGGTTGCACCGGAAGGGGTAGAGGCTAGATGACCTTGTATAACTTTTCCATCACTAATTCCTGATCTGATCCCAATGTGTTCCCCCCTCATGATGCTGCCTGAAACAGTCTGCAGCTTGAGTGTTTTCACTGTCCTATCCAATGCCCTCAGCAATTCACATTCATAAAGAGGGGGATTAAATGTTTATAACTGTTGATCTGGACTCCCGAATTCCATTTATGGCTCTACTAATCATTTCTTTTCAAGGACAGATTTTTACCTCAGTAAAGAGAGTGATGTCTCTCTTAATGGTAGCAACAATTATTAAGAAACCAGGCCAAATCTCTCCACACAAAATAAATTATCTGGTGAGTGTAGTAAATTCAGGGCAAAGGACAGCAAGAGAATCACTCATTCACTAAGCACATTATTTCTTGATTACGTACTTTATACCCTGTAGGAAATCATTGGAGAAAGTCATCAACAAGAGGTTGACCACAAGTTGACCAGCAAGCTGGACCCAGCCAATTAAAAGCTCCCACCCTCTCCCCTGTCCTTGCAATGTGTGTTCTGCTTGCCTTCCCCTCTCCCAGAAGCTGCTCCAAGGATATAGCCCTAAGATAGAAACATGGTGTTGAGCCTGTCTGGACTGGGTACATGATTGAACCCATTTAAGGCCTCCTGCATATGTGACTGAACCCCGTTAAGGCTTTATATAAACTATATACATAAACTTTTAAGATTCTGGAAGGCAGGTGTGGAAATCTACTTGTCTTGCGGCTGTCCGAGACAAGCCTCGTAAGCAAGCCCTTACTTATTAAATCTGCCACCTACCAATCTGGAGTGGCCTGCCTCTTCCTTTAATCTCTCCTTGCCCTCCACATATGGGGGCTGGTTTCAGATTATACTCAAGGAGGTTGTGAACTAAAAAAAAGACACACAAGTAGATAGTACTTATACTCAAGAAACTTAAGATCTAGTAGAGGAGACACAACAAAAACATTTTCAAAAGTATGAGTACTTAAAGGGACAAAGAAGTTCAGAGGAGGGAGAGAATTAAAACTTTCTTGCAAGGGCACTTAGCTGGCTCAGGTGGTGAAGCATGTGACTCTTGAACTCAGGATTGTGAGTTTGAGACCCACATTGGGTGCAGAGACTACTTAAAAATAAAATCTTAAAAAAAAAAACTTTCTTATAGTTGCTTTCCTAATTCTTGATTGGTTACATACAGGCCTGTAGCAGAATATGTCACTCCAAAATAGGAGTTCAGGACACAATATCCCAAGATACGCCACTTTGGCATATTGATTATTTTGAGCTGCAAGCACATGAAAAACAGAGGAAGCAGGAGAGGCTTTCCCTGAATTCTCTTTATCTGCTTAAAGACACATCCTCCAAAAGGACCTTAGTTGTCAAAGATCCCCTGCCAGGCAGTTTTATCAACCTAGCAAGATTGATTCTTATCACAGGAGAGAAGAATAGATGAAATTTGTCACAAACTATCATACCTCCCATGTATTCTTCTAAGGCCCCATTCATCTTTCCTAAAATTATTTACTCTCCCCTAAGAGAACTGCATCTCCTCTCCTCTTTCCTTATTAAGACTGTACTTAAGTTTGAATTCTAAGCCACCTTGGGAGATTACTCATCATTCCCTGGATGTCTCCCATGTATACATGAAGTATACATGTTAATAAACTTCTGTTTCTTTTTCCCCGTTAATCTGTCTTTTATTACAGGGGTCTCTGCCAAGAGCTCAGAAGGGTAAAGGGAAACTTATTTTTCCTCCCCTAAGGTCCAAATGTGCCAAATTCAATCCATACTAATTCAATAGTCATCAAAGTCATGAAATACAAAAAGTTTGCTGTGAAGGCTATGAGCATGATGATGAACAACGGTAGCCAACATGAACATTTAATGAACACTTGCTATGTGCCTAATACTATGCTAAGCACTTCACATACATTATCTGGTTTAATCCTCCCAACAACCCTAAGAAGTAGGTAAAGTTGCTATCCCATTTTAAAGGTGAAGTGAAGGAGGTTCAGACAGGTTGAGTAATTTAATTAAGATAGATGGCAATGCAAGAATTTAAAAATACTCAACCCTGTCTCTCCAAATCTTTACCACTACATATACTGTCCCTTCTTTTACCAGCAAGAAAGTTATGTCGAGAAGAAAAAAACTTCTTCTCTATCTTCTTATATTTGTGACTGGGTGCCTGAATATTAAGCTGACAAGAGGCAAAATAAAGGGGGAAAACAGTGAGATTTGTATTTATGTACGTACACAGGAATTCACATACACAAAAAAAGACTCAAGGAGGTGGTTAGAATGGGGATGGGAAAGACTAGAAGAGAGAGAATAAATGACTTCTTAGAAGGGGGGCAGAAAAGCACTTGTGAAAACATAAAGGACTTTTTTGAAAGATAAATGAGACCCTAAGAGAATAGATGGTAAATATGATAACTTGAGTACAATGCCAACTTCTGGAACTCTGTCTCCAAAAAGAGAAGAATAGAGTTGCTCTAGGAAATTAGGACAATTGAGTCATTTTAGGAGGTTCTACTTTCAGCCAGATAGGGGATTTCAGGACCTCAGTCTTCAGCTTGGAATAATTCTTATGCCAAAATGGCATACTTTTGGACAGCATTTGGTGATCACTGTAAATTATAATCCATTGGAACTCAAACAGAAATACCAATAGTACAAAAGAGGACATGTTAAACACCATAAAAGAATGATTACAATGCAGTAACGTCTCAGAGAAGAGAGAGATCACTATACTGATTAGATCAAGAAAGACCAAACCAAAGCACAGGCAAGTGAAATGAATCTTTGGATTTCAAGCAGAGATAAGAATTGCATTCTAGTAGGCTGAAACAACATTTTTTCTAATAAGCATAATGGTAAGGATATGGAATCTATCAGGAGTACATTACATAATCTAATCTGGCTGAAAAGTATAGAATATTTCAAAAATTTACATGTAACCCTTTCAACTCCTCTATTTGAAAGTTTGATATAAAGGCTGATCAACAAACATATTATTATTGTTAAATCAAGAATGAGTTTTCACCAGGACTAGAACTGTTTTTACCTTCAGAAACAAAGGACAGCAAATGATTTCTTGTTAAATGGTACAAAATTCCATTCAATCATAATTGATTGATCCAATTGCACTGGACTATTTGGGAGTAAAAGTCCTTAACAAGTAGGTCGGTCCTGACATGTGGGGTGTTGGCATCAATTGTGAGATACATCACAAGGAGTTAGTCTCTAGCACATTTTCCCAAATATTTCTGTTTTACAAAAATAAATGAGACAAGGGGAAAATTCTGGAAGATGGTGGAGTAGGAAGCACGGGGACTCTCTCCCCATCTAGACAATGAATGCACTGCCAGAATCTGCCCGACATAACCATTTTGGAACTCTGGAGTCTGTTGAAGGCTTGCAAATTCCAGGGGAAGTTTGGATGGTAAATTGCAGTTAATTTCAGTCAATTTTATCTCTTAGCACAGTAGCAGCTATTCATCTCTCATCCCCAGCCACAGGGCAGGGAGCTGGGCACCTATGCTCCTGGAGCAGCCTGCACACAGTTTGGGGGTGCCAAGGTAGATAAAAATGACCCTATCCTCCAAATATCAAGGATCTGTGCTCCAATCACTGATTGCTGCTTCTAATCTCAGAGGTACAGACAACGAGGCAGGTGGCCATCACTGTTGCACCTCTCTCCATTGTTGGAAGTACCCCCTCCCTAGCTGAAGTGACTTCCAAAAAAAATGTAAAGAACCAGTGCCCTCCCCTCACTTCATATCTCTCCTTTTCCCCTTTTAGGATCCAGACATTTAAAGATTAGGGCAGTCCAACACAACTGCATCTTGGGGCATCTGGGTGGCTCAGTTGGTTGAGCGTCAGACTCTTGATTTTGGCTCAGGTCATGATCTCCAGGTGGTGAGATCGAGCCCTGCATCAGGCTCCATGCTCAGCGGGGAGTCTGCTTGAGATTCTCTCTCTCCCTCTCCTGCTGCCCCTCCCCCAACTCTCAAGCTCTCTCTCTAAAATAAATAAATCTTTTTTTTTTCAAACTGCATATATGGGTAAAATTAGAAAGTAATCAAAAATACCGAGGGAGAGTCTCAGAAAAAACTGGAGAAGAGAGAAGCAGACTCCCGGAGGAGTAGGGAGCCTGATGCAAGGCTCTATCCCTGGACCCTGGGATCATGACCTGAACCGAAGGCATTTGGTTAACCAACTGAGCCACCCAGACACCCCGAATGGAACAGAATAAAAAATTTAAGGAACAGAATAAAAAAATTGAAGGAAAGTTAATAGAACCTAAGAGACATGTGGGACATAATCAAATAGATCAACATATGCATTGTGGGAATCCCCAAAGGAGAAGAGAAAGAGAACGGGGCAGAGAATCTTGAAATCAATAAGAGAAGTGACTTATCACAGACAAGGGATCTTCAACAAATTATCAGCAGATTTCTCATCCAAAACTTTGGAGGCCAGAAGGTAGTTGGCCCATATATTCAAAGTGATAAAAGAAAAAAAACTTGTTAACTAAGAATATTATATCCAGCAAAACTGTCCTTCAAAAGTGAAGGAGAAATTAAGACATTCACAGAGAGGGGTGCCTAGGTGGCTCAGTCATTAAGCGTCTGCCTTCAGCTCACATCATGATCCCAGGGTCCTGGGATCGAGCCCCACATCGGGCTCCTGCTCCACTGGAAGCCTGCTTCTCCCTCTCCCACTCCCCCTGCTTGTGTTCCCTCTCTCACTGTCTCTCTCTCTCTCTGTCAAATAAATAAATAAATAAATCTTAAAAAAAAAAAGACATTCACAGATAAACAAAAGCTGAGAGAGTTCATTACCACTAGACTTGCCCTTTAAGAAATGATCAAGGGAGTTTTGCAGGGTGAAATGAAATGACACTAGACACTAACTTGAAGCCCTATGAAGAGATAGAGATCTCAATAAAGGTAAATACATGGACAATAATAAAAACTAGTGTCATTATAGCAATGGTTTGTAACTCCATGTTTTGTTTTGAACATGACTTAAAAGTCTAATATATGTTTTAAAGAATAATTATTTGTCTAGTTTTATTACTATTAAACTTTATTACTATTTAAGCTTCAGTTTGTAACTTCACATGCATTTTCTACATAATTTAAGGAACTAACACTTTTTTTTTAATTTTTTAATTTATTTTTATTTTTTATTTTATTTATTTGACAGAGAGAGACACAGCGAGAGAAGGAACACAAGCAGGGGGAGTGGGAGAGGGAGAAGCAGGCCTCCCGCAGAGCAGGGAGCCCGATGTGGGGCTCGATCCCAGGACCCTGGCTGGGATCATGACCCGAGCCGAAGGCAGATGCCCAACGACTGAGCCACCCAGGCGCCCCAGGAACTAACACTTTTAAAAGAATTAACAGTTTATATTTGGGGGCACACAATGAATAAAGATGTAATTTTGTGACATTACCAACCAAAAGGGTGGGGACGAAGCTGTAAAAGAGCAAAAATTTGGTATCTTTTTGAAGTTAAGCTGGCATAAATTCAAATTCAAGTATTATAAATTTAGAATTTTAAGCATAATCCCCATGGCAACCATAAAGAAAATAGCTATAGAATACACACAAAAGGAAATGAGAAAGGAATTTAAATATTTCACTACAAAACATCAAGTAAATAAAAGAAGACAGTAATGCAGAAAATGGGAGACAAAAAAAGCTGTAAGGCATACAGAAAACAATAGCAAATGACAGAGGTAAGTTCGTCTTTATTGGTAATTTATATGTAAAAGGATTAAGCTCTCCAATCAAAAGACAGAGATTAGCAGAATGGATTAAAAACACATGATCTGACTACATGTCCTCTATAAGAGATTCATTTTAAAAGACAAAAAGAGATTGAAAGTAAAAGGATGGAAAAAGATATTCCATGCAAATAGTAACCAATAGAGAGCAGGAGTGGCTATGCAAATATCAGACAACTAGACTTTAAATCAAAAAAGTTTATGAAAGAAAGAAGGATATTATAATTTCAATACAATTTCAATACTGCCAAAAGTTATAACAATTATAAATAGTTATGCACCTAATGAGAGACCACCAAAATATATGAAGCAAAACCTGACAGAATTGAAGGGAGAAATAGTTCTACAATAATAGTTGGAGACCTTAATACCTCACTCTCAATAATGAATAGAACAACCAGACGGAAGATATAAATAAGGAAATAGAAAACAGAACACAGCAAACCAACTACATTTAACAGACATATACAGAACACTCTACCCAATTAATTCTTAATCGAGGAGGTGAAAGACTTGTGCAATGAAAACCACAAAACATTGCTGAAAGAAATTAAAGAAGACATAAATAAATGGAAATATATCCCATGTTCATGGATTGGAAGACTTCCCAGGTTTATTGAATAGAAGACTTACACTGTTAAGATGGCAATAACACCCAAAGTAATCTATAGATTCAATACAATTCCTATCAAAATCCCAAAGATTTTTTTTTTTCAGAAAAAGAAAAAGCCATCTTAAAATTCATATGGAATCTCAAGAGACCCCAAAAAGCCAAAACAATCTTGAAAAAGAACAATGCTAGAAGACTCACACCTCCTAATTTCAAAACTTACAACAAAGCTACAGTAATCAAAACAGTATGGTACAGACATAAAGACATATAGACCATTGGAATAGAATAGAGAGCCCAAAAATAAACTTTCAAAAATATAGTCAAATGACATTTTACAAGGGTGCCAAGACAATTCAATGGGGCAAAGGACATTCTTCTATAAATGGTACTGGGGAAACTGGATATCCACATGGAAAAGAATGAAATTGTATTCTTACCTAACACCATATACAAAAATTAACTCAAAATGGATCAAAGACCTAAACGTAAGACCTAAAACTAAAAAATTCTGAAAAAAAACATGAGGCAAAATCTTCACAATATTGGATTTGGCACTGATTTGTTGGCTCTGACACTAAAAGCACAGACAAGAAAAGCAAAAATAAACAAATTGAACTTCACGAAAAGTGTTTTAAATTCGTGCATTAGATGGGGTGCCTGGGTGGCTCAGTCGCTGAACCTCTGCCTTTGGCTCAGGTCATGGTCCCAAAGTCCTGGGATCGAGTCCCACATTGGGCTCCTTGCTCAGCAGGAAGGCTGCTTCTCCCTCCCCCACTCCCCCTGCTATGTTCCTTCTCTTGCTGTGTCTCTCTCTGTCAAATAAATAAATAAAATCTTTAAAAAATAAATAAATTTGTGCATTAGAAGATAATATCAAGCAAAATGGGAGGAAATATTTGCAAATCATATATCTGATAAAGGGTTAACACCCAGACTATATAAAGAACTCCTACCACTCAACAACAAAAAACACACAAGCCAATTCCAAAAATGGGCCAAGGACTTAAATAGACATTTCCCCAGAGAAAATACACAAATGGCCAAAAAGCACATGAAAAGATGCTTAACATCATTAATCATTGGGGTAATGCAAATCAAAACCATGATGAGATACCACATCATATGCATTAGGTTGGCTACTATCAAAATAAATAACATAGATGATAGATTATCAATACATGATAGAGATAGATAGATAGATGATAGATAGATAGATAGAAATAAGAAGTGTTGATGAGGATGTGGAGAAATTGTAATCCTCGTACACTGTTGGAAGGACTGTAAGATAGTACAGCTGCTCTGCAGTTCCTCAAAACATTAAAAATGGAACTGGGGCGCCTGGGTGGCTCAGTCGTTAAGCATCTGCCTTCAGCTCAGGTCATGATCCCAGAGTCCTGGGATCGAGCCCCACATCGGGCTCCCTGCTCCGCGGGAAGCCTGCTTCTCCCTCTCCCACTCCCCCTGCTTGTGTTCCTTCTCTCGCTGTGTCTCTCTCTGTCAAATAAATAAAATCTTAAAAATAAAAATAAAAATAAAAATGGAACTATCTTGTGATGAGGCAATCCCTCTTCTTGATATATATCCTCCAAAGAACTGAAAGCAGGGTCTCAATGTCAAAGAGATATTTGTACACCCGTGTCCATTGCAACATTATTCACAATAGCTACAATCTAGGAAGCAATCCAAATGTCCATCATCAGATGAATGGACAAGCAAAATGTGGTCTCTCCATACAACAGAATATTATCAGATTTAAGAGTAAAAGAAATTCTGGCACATGCTATGACACGGATGAAACTTGAGGTCATTATGCAAAGTGAAATAAGACCTTTACCAAAAGACAATTACTGTATGATTCCACTTACACGAAGTACTTAGAGTAATTAAGATCATAGAGACACGAAGTCAAAGGGTGGTGGCCAGTGGCTGGGAACAGGGAGGGGGGTAATTAGTGTTTAACAGGTACAAAGTTTTATTTTTACAAGATGAAAGGAGTTACGGAGATGGATAGGGGTGATGGTTGTACAACAACAGGAATGTATTTAATACCACTGAATTATACACTTAAAAATGGTTAAGATAGATTTTTTGTTATGTGTATTTTAGCACAATAAAAAATTAGAGGAAGAAAAAAAATGAGCTATTTTAAAAATCTGGGGGCAGGGGAATGAGAGAAGAGTCAACATTAGCCCAACTAAGTGTACTCTCACCTCCTCTATTTGTGCTCCAACAAGCTTTCTTTGGTGTCTGAGAAAAGCAGAGAATTGCAAGTATGGCAAAGAAGTACACATAGCAACAGCCTCTCTTCAGTAGCAGGAAGCCTATCCTACAGTGAGTACCATTCTCCTGTGTCCCGGCCATGAAATTCTTGCGGACCTCTGATGCATGTGGCTTTCACCTCCATGCAAAATAAGAGTCTTTCATTCCCAAACACAGAGTAGATACAAAGGAAGTTCTTTAAGCTACTATAAGAGAAAGGCACAGTACAATTTTAAAGGTATTGGTATTGGTGATCATCTCTAAGTGACTTTTTACACACACATGCCTAGCATCCTCATCTCCCAAAAACATTTGGGGGAGCATCTTTTTGAGTGGTAGAAGGGTGCATGTGTGTGTCTGTGTCTAATTTCATCTCTACTGCATGGATTCACACTCCCTAAAACACTGGCATGAAAAGACCCCAAGGAATGTTCTAGACACCAGCAGCTGCTGCACGGTCTTGGGCTTTAATGCCTGACACGTGGAAATAATTCATGAAAACAACCAGGCAGGGGTGCCTGGGTGGCTCAGTCATTAAGAGTCTGCCTTCGGCTCAGGTCATGATCCCAGGGTCCTGGGATCGAGCCCCACATCGGGCTCCCTGCTCGGCGGGAAGCCTGCTTCTCCCTCTCCCACTCCCCCTGCTTCTGTTCCCTCTCTCACTGTGTCTCTCTCTGTCAAATAAATAAATAAAATCTTAAAAAAAAAAGAAAACAACCAGGCAGTCTCACACCATGTATCTCTTCAATAACCTCTCCCGGTCTTTGAGAGGTAGCTAGGAAAAAAAGTGATTTTTTTCACCTGCTCCTTGCTTATAAGGAGGGCTCCTTAGTTGCATAAATTAATTAATGAATTGCTCCAAGGACTCATCAAGATGTAGAAATGACAGTGGTTCAAAATGTGCCAGTTCGGGTTTTTTATTTTTTTGTTTTGGGTGGGGGGAGTTGGTAGCTGGCTCAGTCAAAGGGTAAGAGTAACCACTGTCATAAATCACACTGACTTTTCCCAGGTTGTTAAGGCAGGATGGAAATTTCAGCCAGTCAAAGCACCAGGCTGGCTCTCTGTTCCACACCTCATAAAATGAGTACAAGGTACCTTTGCAAGAAAGCAACTTGGACCATACAATGCCAGAGTCACTGGGGAAGAGAGAAAATGTGAAAAGCAAACTATAGGCTTAAAAAAAAAAAATGCAAATCCAGCTTATGTTTGGATTCATCTATTTTAAAATATGATCTCTCAGCCCACTAGCTACCCCACTTGGAAGGAAACTCTTAATTTATTTCTAGGGAGTGGCAGAATTCATTAGAATCACAGTCTCCTCATCCAGCCTTATGGTTTAAGAAATTGCCACTGGGAACTTGCCTAAAATAACTTTTTACAGTCTGTACTTCAATAAAGAGTCTTTTGCTGAAACTTGGATCAGATGTTCATTTATTACCCTCACCTTTTAATCAATTAAAAAATATATCATAAAAGCACATTCCTTATAAGAGGAAAAACATAGGAGTTATTCTCCTTGCTGTGCTCACAGCACAGTTTTTCTAGAATGAAAGGAAGCTGCACATGTGTACTGAGTGTTCAAAGTGTGCCTGCATCATGGGGTAGCTACATGAAATATTATTTTATTATCAGAATCAGACAGAAACTCATGGGTAGGAGGTAATAACTTCCCTTTGCAAGTGTCAGCTCCAAATGGGGGTGGGCATGGGAGCTTTTAAGGGACTGGACTAGGGAAAGGGACCAGAGGGAAAGGTACTAAGGGAAAGGACTAGAAAATCATGCCTTTTTTCAATTTCTAAAACCAAACATTTTCTAAGTAAAAGGAATCTCACTTTATCTGTCTTAAAATTGAGATGATCATGGGGCACCTGGGTGGCTCAGTCGTTGAGCGTCTGCCTTCGGCTCAGGTCATGATCCCAGGGTCCTGGGATGGAGCCCCGCATCCAGCCCCCTGCTCAGCGGGAAGCCTGCTTCTCCCCCTCCCACTCCCCCTGCTTGTGTTCCCTCTCTCGCTGTGTCTCTCTCTGTCAAATAAATAAATAAAATCTTTTTTAAAAAAATTGAGATGATCACAAAAGTACTTGCGGTGAGGGCTTATTCCAAAATGCCCCTTCTTGGGCAAAAAAAAATACTTTTTTTTTTTTAAGATTTTATTTATTTATTTGACAGAGAGAGAGTGAGAGCAGAAACACAAGCAGGGGGAGTGGGAGAGAGAGAAGCAGGCTTCCTGCTGAGCAGGGAGCCCGATGCAGGGCTCAATTCCAGGACTCTGGGATCACGACCTGAGCCGAAGGCAAATGCTTAACGACTGAGCCACCCAGGCGCCCCCCAAAATACTTATTTTAAAGTTCAAAGACTGGGAGCCCCTCACCACCTTTCCATTCTTCCTTTTTTTAAAGATTTTATTTATTTATTTATTTATTTGAGAGGGAGAGAGCGAACATGCCCGTGCGAGCATGAGGGGGAGGGGCAGAGGGAGAGTCAGGGGGAGGGGGCAGAGGGAAAGGGAGGGGAAGGGGTAGAGGGAGAAGCAGACCTCTCGCTGAGCAGGGAGCCCAACAGGGGCTAGATCCTAGGACCCTGGGATCATGACTGAGCCCAAAGCAGATGCATAATGACTGAGCCACCCAGGAGCCCCTCCATTTTTCCTGACACACTGCTATTGTGGACCCAGCCAGCTCCCCAATGCCGTCATTGAGACATATAATATCACAGTCTAGAGTGCACGTTCTTCTGCCTACCCCCCCACCCCCAAATAACATATATGCATACACTCATGAAGAAAGGAAACAGCTCTTAAAATCATGTGGTTGCATCCCCCCAGGGAAGAAAGAAACAGAAAACCTAGACTGTAGAGAGAAAAAAGGTGTTATCACAAAGGGGTTTATTCTCCCTGATCAGACTTTTCTTCTCTAAAATCAATGAATTGGCCGCTAAACAAATGAAAACAAAAACAAAATACACCAAAAACTCTTGACTGCAGTTTGAAACCCTTTTAAAAGAGATCCTTTTGAAGTCTTGGATCTCTGGTCCATCCGAGACAGCCACGACCGATATGTTAGACTTCGCATGACTTTGTCCCCCAGCTGGGGATCGTCCATCAGGGAACACATAATTTCGAGTGATACGTATGTGCTCGTGCTGCAACTGGACTTGGGGGCTGGATGCCAGGGCAGGGAAGGGTTCTACTCATAGGAAGTCTGTAGTCTGGTTTGGAAGGGATAAGGAAGGTGAAATAGTTAAACTCTGCCAGATAACATAGACTAAGGTGTGGAAGTGTGGGCGGGTTGGGTTCCTCACGAGGCAGACTCTGAGGTAGCAGTTAGGGTGCAGGAGGATCTTAGGGAGTGCTCTCGGGGTCCACACCCGTGGGGGAAAGACAAGACTCGGGCCTAGGCTGGTAGAGAAGTTGGGCTGTGGGACGGGCCCTCTGTGGGAAGCTCTGAAGCTACAATGTCCTTTCGGAATTGCCCATGCTGGACCTTTGGGCGGCCGCACACATTCCCGCCAGTCGCAGGGTGCAGGATGCCCCGGATGGGGACCACGACCTAGAGCAAAGTGGCTCCTGGAGCAGAGGCAATTCCCAGGGTGCCCCGACAGCAGGGGGTCCCCTGTCTGGCCTGCAGCACTCCCGGCAGTGGGGAATAAGTTCTTCCATCTTGAAGGGGGGAATCTGGGCAGCACGGTGTCCACAGGAGGTTGGCTCCGGGTCACAATTTGCCCTGCCCCTGGGGGAGGTCCCCGCTCACAAGGGCAGAGCCCGGCTTCCTCACCCACATCCATCTGACTGGATTATCTAAATCACCGGCCTCACGCTTAAACATTCCAGTTTTTTCCGGGACTTGAAACTTGGCTTACATGCAGGAAGGAGCGATTATTGAAGCTGAGGCAGGGGCCTCAAAACCTAAACATTTCTGCTGCTGAGACCCCTGGAGGGTCTGTCTGCCTGCCGGCTGGAAGCCAGGGTTTCAGCTCTCCCTTCCGTTCTGTTAGGTACCTCAGGGCCTTCCCCAAAACATCCGTGTTTGGGCCTGTATTCCAGAACTGGGTTTTGTTGGTTGCCAAAAAACAAACAAACAAACAAACAACCCACCCTGATTAATAAAGAGGGATTATAAGGAGGACTGAAAGAATCTATGACTGTGTATATGCCTAATGCCTAAACTCTCAGCCCCATGAAGGCAGGGGACAAGTCTGCCTTATTTGCTGTGAGATCCCACTTAGGCATGGTGATTGGCATGGCACAGCGCCTAACAAACAGTTGTTCGGTCAATGAATGAATGATTGAATGAATGAAAGAAAATGGAGGACTTCCATGTAGTCTGGAATCATCAAAAGGCTTCATGAAAGAGATGGAACTTTCGCGCAGCATTACATGAAAGGAGTTCACTGAGCAGAGAAAGGGATCCTGCCAGGAAGAAAAGAGACCTGAATCAACAGGCTAAGGAGGCCAGCTGCTTGGAGCAGGGGGTATAGATTACAGGATTTGGGCTGATGTGCAGACCACTGATGCCCCCCCGGGGAGCAAGACAGGCTTCATGTGGTGGGCAGTAGGAGGACATGGAAGGTCCCGTGCAAAGATCACCGGACTCCTCATCATCTTCCTTCCTACCTACTGAAAACTCACTGACAGACAAGGTAATGCCAAAAGCTGTTCAAAATGTCCCCCCACCGGCACTGCCCGTGGAGGCACGTTGAGAAAAATCTAACCAGAACCAGACTGAAAAAAGCACTAAGACATGTTACCCCTCCCCCAGAGTCTACTTCCCATCTCAGAGACTGAGGGTCTGTGGCTACCACAAGCTCCCCGTAGGCATCCCTGTGTCTCTGCCAGAAAAGTCAGGGCAAGAAAGAAGAGCTCATTGGCGGTGGTGCTTTGCATCTTGGGAGGCATAACCCCACAGGTAAAATTCTGGAGACCGAGTCAGAGAAGGATCTGGGTGGCAGTCTATGGGGATTGCAATCTCTCCCGGCTGGTGTGGTCCACCCTGGGAATTACAGTTGTCCCCATGTTCCAGTGGTGCAAAGAATCAAAGCACAAGACAATGGGGGTTAGGAAGGCCTCATACCTGAGTACTTCAAGAGCCTCACTAGATGAATCTCTCTGGGGACACGAGTAGAGAGCTGACCGTTATCAGTCGGCCCCCCAGCCCTAGAGCTAAGGAGGGGAAGGACCTAGTGAGTAGAGCTGAGCACATTCAATAGCAATTAAAGGTCTGATAGCAATCTTGTTTGAAGGTCAGAAAAGGGAGGCGGGGACAAGACTTGAGATCTATGAAATCACACGTAGACAAAGGAAAAAGGGGAGAAAACGCCCCGAAATCTCCCTGAAAATTCAAGCCCGCCACTGAAAATGACCCTACACAGGATCCGGAAAAGAACCTAGAAAATGGTTGGTACCCTTCATACAACAAAGGCGAGAAGATGCGGGGTGATGATTTGATAAAGTAATAAATACCAGCAAGAGAAAATAGGTTGAAATGAAGGCAAAGGTATTCGTTATATTAATACTCTTTGCTTGCCAAAAAAAAAAAAAAAAAAAAGGTAAGAGCAAAAGCCAAAAAAGAGAAGGGGTTTATTGCGAGAGCGTGTGATTTGCAGAGCAGGGGAGTGTCGGGAAGGGCGGGCGCTGGGACGCCGTGGGAAGCAGGGAGGCAGTGTTCTCCCCAAATTCTTTGCCCCAGTCCCTCACCAACAATGGGCATGATCAGTACCCTTCGTTTCTGTCACAGTGATAGGAGAAAAGGTGCTGTCTCATTTCATATGCGTTTCTTCGATTATTAGAGAAGCGGAGCATGGTTTCATGTTCTCAGTATTTCCATTCAGCCTGTGAGCAGACCGGGAGAGATGTTGAAATCGAGTGGAGGCTGCTGTGTTACTCTACTTTTGTAAAAAAAATATGAAATAAAATAAAAATAAAGAAACAGAGGTTTATATTGAATACATATTTCAAACAAATTCTGAAGTTCATCAGGTTTCTATTAAAGAAGAGCAATATGTATGTGTACAAAGGCCATTAGCAGTGATAGATCTGCCACCGAGGAAATAGGCATTTGATGGCTAGGTATGATAAAGACCTGTCATTTAGCTCTGAAACAAACCAGAAAAGAAGGGAAAAGAAAAGAGAAAATGGTAAACCTAAAAGAAAATTCATGTAATAGGTCATCTTTTCCAGATTGTCTTTGATTTGGGGGGGAGGGAGGGGGACGCTCTGTTTTCTGCAGGGAAAAGAATATATATGTTCACTTAGCTCTAATTATAAGGTATTTTCCTCAAGTTTTACCCCCCAACAAAATCAAAAATACGAATTAAGAATTACCTGCACCTGTTTTCGGGGTTCGTTTTCCCAGAGGTCAAAACAAAAACAAAACAAATGCCTTTGCAGGGTTAGCTTCTCAAGGGCACGATGAAGAAAGAATAAAAGTGAGCTATGCTACACGGTATTCCTCTTCCTACAAGGATGCCATGATTCTACATGTATCTTCAAAGAAGATAGTCTTCCAATTAGGCACTGTGTTTAGGGTATTCTTTTCAGTATTTTTGCCCCAGTTGAGACTATGTCTTCCCTATAAAAACAACACACTACATGTTATTGACCCCAAGTATAACGGAGAGAGAGATTGTTTCCCAGTCAGGACCTCCTGGGGGTTAGAGAGCGGTTCCACTGGGCCCCCAGCACCTGGTGGGAAAGGGATAATTCCAACTGGACAAAAGGATTTATCCTGATGGAGTAAGTCAAAGGCCATTAGCATTTCCAAATACTCTGCCAAATGGTTCATTATAATCAGAAAGAAACGTTCTTTACTACTTAACAACGGATTGACCACCCCGCCTCCCACTGAGGGGTCTGTACATATGCAAACGAACACCCAACCAAACATCTATAAACCCTAACATCTGCTTTCATTTTTTTTTAAATGCAGCTTCATTTTCTAACTCTCCACTGCAGAGGTATATAACAAAGCAAATGGCACCAGACACGTTTCCACCTAGTTCCTCACAGACCACTTGGTCCACAGGAGACACTCCAAAGCATACAAAACAAACCCGATCTACATCAAAAAAAGGATTAAAAAAAAAAACAAAGACAAGCTATTTCCTGACCAGAGATAACAGGAATCTCATTCCAGTTCCCGGATATCTTTTTTATTAAAAAAATATATATTTTCGGGGCGCCTGGGTGGCTCAGTTGGTTAAGCGACTGCCTTCGGCTCAGGTCATGATCCTGGAGTCCCTGGATCGAGTCCCACATCGGGCTCCCTGCTCAGCAGGGAGTCTGCTTCTCCCTCTGACCCTCTTCCCTCTCATGCTCTCTGTCTCTCATTCTCTCTCTCGCAAATAAATAAAATCTTAAAAAATATATATATTTTTTTTTTCATGCCACCCATAGAACAATAAAGAAAGCCAAGTGGAATACTTCCATTTCTTCCTCTCAACCTGGGAAGTTATGTTCCTGCCTTTTCCATGTTAATGGCTGGTCTCTGATTTAGGAGGCCCTAGATATATAAACTCATGAGGCCAAGTCTCTGAAAGCAAGACTTCACATCAAACACATCTAGAACTGCGACGTGCACTTTCCAATAGACTCTCAACGGTGGGAATACTTCAGGCATATGTACAACATTTAAAGGCAAAATGCCCACGAAAGGGGAGAGGTAAGAATGAGCAAACCATGTTTCACATCTGAAAATCTTCCTGTTTTAAAAACTTGAAACGGGGGCGCCTGGGTGGCTCAGTTGGTTAAGCAACTGCCTTCGGCTCAGGTCATGATCCTGGAGTCCCGGGATCGAGTCCCGCATCGGGCTCCCTGCTCAGCAGGGAGTCTGCTTCTCCCTCTGACTCTCCCCCCTCTCATGCTCTCTGTCTCCCATTCTCTCTCTCAGATAAATAAATAAAAAATCTTTAAAAAAAAAAAAAAACTTGAAACGGTCAGAAATTCAACTGGCCAGAAAGATCTGAATTTATACTTACTTCAGGGCAACCCAAGGAACCCTGGCATTGTTCCCTGGGCTCCCCGCCCCCCACACCTTCTGCAGCTCCTCTGAAGTAAGAACCTCTCAGGGGTTCAGGGACCAGTCTTTCAAACCACCCTTCTCGGAAGAAGCAAAAGATGGTGCTCAGCCGCAAGATGATTTACCACCTCCGCAAAGCACCCCTCACTCACGCTGACCACATGTTAGGATGTGATTATCTGCTCAAATCTGTTTGCTTCTTGAGGGAAGGGATGGTGTCCTGGATTCCTTTTCCCCTCACGCATCCCCCAGCGCCCAGTGACACAGACTCTCTCCTTTACCAAGCTCCAGGCAGGATCCTCTCAGCTCTTTCTCAACTAGGCCTCAACCGTGGGCGTCAGGGACCATTCCACACTGGGCCTCCAGGGCCCCATTGTAGCAAGAATCTTGCTAAGTCATTTGAGAGAGAATCCCCCACCCTCAGTATCAGATCCCACATCTTATCCCCAACCCTCCCCGCAGATGATGGCTGCTCACAATGGCCTGCCCTCAGCAATGATCCTGTTCAGTTTTATTTAACCATAATCCCTCTTTACTCCTGATGTTTCCTTGTCGTAATTTCCATCCACAGACCCCCACCCTGCTCCTTGGCTATAAATCCCCACTTTTCCTCCTTGTATTCAGAATCGAGGCCAGTTCTTTCCTGAGGTAACCCCCACACCCCGCCATTGCCATAGTTCCTGAATAAAATGTGTTTTTACAGCTGTAAACACAGTCTGGCCCCAGTTTCCTTTGATAATAGCACAGCACCTGGAAAGTAGTCTTCACTCAAAAACTGTGTTGGTTGAATCATGGACCAGACAAGTGTAGGGATGGACAAATGAAGGCAGGAGTGAACCTTCAGCCCGGCCCGCCATCAGAGGGTCGGGTAAGCCACACAGATGAAATGACAGCCCTTGAGGGGGGGGGTCTCCCCACCTCTGTGCACTAGCACAGAATGGTAATTTCTGTCTGCATAAATGGGGGGACCCGGGGGAGGGGGAAAAAATCTCTTCCTCTACTCACCTTAAGGTCCCCGGAAGGGGCCATGCATATTGAACTGACAAAAGACAGATTAACAACAGAAAAACCTACAACCTCATTTACCATAGTTTTATGTGACATGGGAGGCTTCATAAGGAAATGAAGACCTGAAGAAGCAGTTAAACCGAGCATTATTATACAAGGTTTGATGAAGAGTAGAAAGTCGAGAAAAAAAAAATGATAGGACAAAAGAGTATGAGCTAAAAGTAGTAAACTGGGGAAACTTAGCAAAGCGGGTTTACTCGGATTCCTCTGGGCCTCCCTCCATCCACAGAGATAAGGATGCTCCTTTCCAGAAATTAGAGGAACGATTCCATTTACAATAACACTAACAACCATAAAATACCTGGGAATAAACCTGACCAAAGAGCTAAAGGATCATACTCTAGTAACTACAGAACACTCATGAAAGAAATGGAAGACGACACAAAAAGATGGAAAAACATTCCATGCTCATGGATCAGAAGAATAAACATTGTTAAAATGTCTGTGCTATCTATACCATCCATGCCATCCCAATCAAAGTTCCAATGACATTTTTCAAAATGCTGGAACAAACAATCCTAAAATTTGTATGGAATTAGAAAAGACCCCGAATCGCCAAGGAAATGTGAAAAAGAAAAACAAATCTGGGGGCATCACGATGCCCGATTTCAAGCTGTATTACAAAGCAGTGATCACCAAGACAGCATGGTATTGGCACAAAAAACAGACATATAGACCAATGGAACAGAATAGAGAGCCCAGATATGGACCCTTGACTCTATGGTCAAATAATCTTCGACAAAGCAGGAAAAAATATGCAATGGAAAAAAGACAATCTCTTCAATAAATGGTGCTGGGAAAGTTGGACATGCAGAAGAATGAAACTCGACCATTCTCTAACACCCTACACAAAGATGAATTCAAAATGGATGAAAGACCTCAATGTGAGACAGGAATCCATCAAAATCCTAGAGGAGAACATAGGCAGTAACCTCTTTGACATCACCCACAGCAACTTCTTTCAAGATGCATCTCCAAAAGCTAGTGAAACAAAAGCAAAAATGAACTTTTGGGACTTCATCAAGATAAAAAGCTTCTGCACAGCAAAGGAAACAGTCAACAAAACAAAGAGGCAACCCACAGAGTGGGAGAAGATATTTGCAAATGACACTACAGATAAGGGCTGGTATCCAAGATCTATAAAGAACTTCCCAAACTCAACACCCAAAAAACAAATAATCAAGTCAAAAAGTGGGCAGAAGACATGAAAAGACACTTCTCTGAGGAAGACATACAAATGGCTAACAGACACATGAAAAAATGTTCATCATCATTAGCCATCAGGGAAATCCAAATCAAAACCACACTGAGATACCACCTTACACCAGTTAGAATGGCAAAAATGGACAGGGAAAGAAACAACAAATGTTGGAGAGGACATTAGGAGAAGGAGGGGAGAAATGAAGGGGGGGAAATCAGAGGGGGAGATGAACCATGAGAGACTATGGACTCTGAGAAACAAACTGAGGGTTTTAGAGAGGGGGGGGATGGGTTAGCCCGGTGATGGGTATTAAGGAGGGCACGTACTGCATGGAGCAGTAGGTGTTATATGAAAACAATGAATCGTGGATCACTACATCAAAAACTAATGATGTATTGTACAGTGACTAACATAATAAAATAAAATTTAAAAAAAAACACTGAGTGTGCAAAAAAAAATTTAAAAACAATAAAACACTTGAGTGTACACTTAAAAAAAAAAAAAAAAAGATGCTCCCTTCCTCTGAATGTAGGGATGGCACCTGTCACATGAGGGTCTCATCACTTGCTTCAAGGAGCAGGGGCCAACAGAGTCCTTCCTGTACCCGCATCTCCCAAACTCCTTCAACCCAAATATTCAGTATGCCAATGTACCACATGTTGGGGTAGCCTGCCCGGAACCCTATTAGCCTTAACCCCAAATAGCAAGGAGATGGGGACTATGGTATAAAGAAGTATCTGGGCTAAGAGTCTTGCATGGTGAGAAGAAAAAGGGAGGGGGAGAAGGTACAGCAGAGGAGACACCTTCCAGAGGCTAATGAAGACCACCAGGAAGGAGTGAGTCCTGGTTCCTGGGTGAGGGTTGAAGTGAGCCCCTCTTCCTGTGTTCTGGAGGCCTTCATGGGACCGATGACTGCAGAGGAGGACCAACTATGTGTCTCGGGCACCAGCTAAGCAGTGGCACTAAAGAGAGACAGAGAGAGAGGATCTCAAAATTAAAGGTTCATTGTGAAAATTAAATTATTCTTATTTGATTGTTTTTTCTTTGTTTTTATAATACATGAGATGTCATCGTCTCTGCAGGGTCTGGGCCTCTGAAGACCATAATCCACTCTTTGATTACCCATACACACAGAAACAATATCACTATAAAGTGAAGAAATGGACTCTTTTGTGAGCAGCTTATGAAAACTGTCTCCTTATTTCCTAGTGGCACTTTGGATACTTGTGAGCACACGTGTGATTAGACTTGAGCTGAGTCCTTGTGTAATTAGCTCTGTGTGCGTGTGTGTTCCTGTAAGCGTTTATAGAGGCATGTGTACGCAAGACGTGGGTGAGGATCCCAAATGCTATCCGAATCTCCAAAATGTTGGCTCAGAAGTGAGACAGATTGAAACAATCTATAAAAAGAACAAGAAACAGAAAGGAAATTGAATCCGAAAAGGAAAAAGGCCAACATCTTATTGAAGAGGTGCAAAGGCCAAAAATTCAAACTACGTGTTTATCACAAGTTATAACTATTCGCTAAGCTGCTGTGACGTTTAAAAAATAACCAACTCCATAACATGGTTTAAAACAGTGTTTACCAACCCTGAGTGGGTTTAGACATTCATTATTCACATGTGAAAGAAGTTTAGGGCAGGCTGCACAAAAAAACTTCCTGAAGAACGGAACGAATTTCTAGTGTATAGACATAATTTGTGATATTTTCATTAACCTAAGCTATTTTAAAATAGTGCATTACCGGGGCGCCTGGGTGGCTCAGTCATTAAGCGTCTGCTTTCGGCTCAGGTCATGATCTCAGGGTCCTGGGATCGAGCCCCGCATCGGGCTCCCTGCTCGGCAGGAGGCCTGCTTCTCCCTCTCCACTCCCCCTGATTGTGTTCCCTCTCTCGCTGTGTCTCTCTCTGTCAAATAAATAAAAATCTTTTAAAAAAATTAAAAAATAAATAAATAAAATAGTGCATTACCTTGTAGAAAGAAGCAAAATCCCAGGGAAATGATTATCAATTTATCACTTCTTATTAATAGGAAGAAGTTAATTCTAATTTCTGAAGAGAAGTACAGAAAACCTTTCATTTTGACTGACTTTGCCAATAAAAAAGTGAAGAAATATAATGTGACATTTTATTTTTTTTTTTAAGATTTTTTTTTTTTTAAGGATTTTATTTATTTGACAGAGAGAGAGCACAAGTAGGCAGAACAGCAGGGAGAGGGAGAGGAAGAAGCAGGCTCTCCACCGAGCAGGGAGCCTGACGTGGGGCTCGATCCCAGGACCCTGGGATCATGACCTGAGCCGAAGGCAGCCGCTTAACCGACTGAGCCACCCAGGCGCCCCTATAATGTGACATTTTAAATCTCATAGACAAGTTTAGCATGAAATGTTACAGTGAAGTGAAAGAGGTATGTAGATTTGGCCTGACCGTCCCCCTGGAACCTGTTTACTGGAAGATTTGGATGTTTTGCAAATCTCCTGCATTTGTGTAATGGTTTACCCTTTCTCAAAGGGCTTTCACCCTCCTGATCCTTGTTGATCCCCAACACAACTTTGTACGGTGTGTGAGTATGAAGTGTGAGGAAAGTGAGCTACAGAGGGGTTGTGTGGCTTACTCAAAGTGCCACGGTCAGTGACTTGAGCCCCACTCAAGTAATTCCTATTTTCCTTCCACCAGTCATTAATGCCTCCCCAAAGTAACAGAGTATCTGCACGTGCATTCCAAGAGCTATGGAGACATCCACTGTATTATGTGTGAGTGAGATTTTAAGTGGGACAATCCCTGCTGGGGAGGAGGATACCACTATGGCCGCCGCGGCTCTGTGAGTTCATTGCAACCAACTGGTGCCCCAGCCATGATAAACATCATCTGTGATGACATGTGTAGAGGAAAAGACCCTGATGGGGGACAGGAAAGTTGAATTCTACTCCTTGTTCTTATCAAGAATACTGCAGCAATCACCACTAACCCTGCCCAAGTGCTTACTATGAATGAGGCATCTTGCTAAGCGTGTCACGTGGAGAACCTCTCAAAGCTTATCTCCAAACTCATCCAGTTATGCACATTAAATATGTACAGTTTTTTTATGCCAATCACATCTCAATATAGTGGCTTAAAAACAATAAAATAAAATTTGAAAACAACACACACAAAAAGATTCACAGTAGAATTTTTTAAAGGATTTATCATCTAGTCAATTGAACATGGCATTTAGATTTTTTTTTAAGATTTTATTTATTGGGGCGCCTGGGGGGCTCAGTCGTTAAGCGCTGCCTTCAGCTCAGGTCATGATCCCAGGGTCCTGGGATCGAGCCCCCATCGGGCTACACAAGCAGGGGGAGTGGGAGAGGAAGAAGCAGGCTTCCCACGGAGCGGGGAGCCCAATGCAGGTCTTGATCCCAGGACCCTGTGATCATGACCTGAGCCGAAGGCAGATGCTTAATGACTGAGCCACCCAGGCACCCCAACCCTTTCCTACTTCTTTTTTTTTTTTAAGATTTTATTTATTTGACAGAGAGAGCACAAGCAGAGGGAGAGAGATGGAGAAGCAGGCTCCCTGCTGAGCAAGGAGCCCGATGTGGGACTCGATCCCAGAAACCTGGGATCATGACCCGGGCCGAAGGCAGCCGCTTAACCAACTGAGCCACCCAGCTGTCCCCCTTTCCTACTTCTTAAAGAGATTCTTCGTTGCCCTAATTCTATGCAGGGAAGGCTTCTGGTCTCTCCGGTGGTTTTCATTAGCACATCAACAATTATTTTACTTCAGTGACATATTTTGTGGTGATAGTTCATCAATAGATTAAGGAAACAAGGCAATCTAACACATTCCAGTAAATAATCAGGACAAGATTAATGGTTCTATTTAATGAAAGCCATCTGTTTGTTAAAGCAGCTTGCACGCTTTCCTCATTTCATTTCAGATTCCAATAAATTGTGAATGCCTTAAAGCGCACTTGAGCCAGGCTGAGCAAATGTAATTCTTTGAGAGTAATATTCACCCCTTTGAGAACACTAACCAATTGCCGGATGGTCTAGAGCTGCAAAAGGGAAAGGATAGTCAAGTGACAGTCTATTTTGTTGACTTGATGGCCACCAACAGGTCTGGTTTTTTATGTCTCCTTGGCTTAAATGAATTGACGAGTGCTTTGCTGGTGTGCGGGCCTTATCACAGGATGATGGAGCAGCCAGCCAAATTCTCTGGTCTTTCGGGTCATATTTTACCCTTGTCTCCAAAGCATAACGGGTCATCCACCATAAAAATTACCTCGTTGTCTAAAGAGAAATAGACAGTTCCTGGGTTGGTGAACTTTTAACCTAATAATTGGAGTAAAATACAAGTTGGAGGCAGAAGAAAGTTTGCATTCCAACTTTTGAGGACACTCCTCCTAAGTGAGTGTATGCACTCAGAAAGTCTAGAAGGACATGTTAAAAAACATTAACAATGCCTATCACTGGAAGCAAGATTAAATGACTTTTATTTCCTTTTAAAATTGTTCATTATTGGGTGCCTGGGTGGCTCAGTTGGTTAAGCGACTGCCTTCGGCTCAGGTCATGATCCTGGAGTCCCGGGATCGAGTCCCGCATCGGGCTCCCTGCTCAGCAGGGAGTCTGCTTCTCCCTCTGACCCTCCCCCCTCTCATGTGCTCTCTGTCTCTGTCATTCTCTCTGTCTCAAATAAATAAATAAAATCTTTAAAAAAAAATTGTTCATTATTTGTATTTTCAAACTGTTGTTCATAATCTTTTATCGCCATCTCAAAAATAAAGGGAAAATTTTTTTATTATTAGCCACAATTATGTCATCCCCTGACTAACATTTTGGTGGCAAATTTACAAGCATGGCAGTGAATAAGAGATTACAATTCATATTATTTTTATTTGAAGATTTATACCTTTACTCCCAGTCTGAAACAAGGGCATCCAGGGCTTATATTGAGGAAGCTTTTTTGTACACAGTCACACTAGTGATGAAATCTCATTCAGCTAATCTTTCCATCGTAGAATGGCAAAAAACACAAGAAATTCTGGTTTTAAAATAGATGCTTCTTCATCCATGGAATTGCTAAATCACTATGTTGTATATCTGAAACTAACATAACACTCTATGTTAACTACACTAAAATTAAAATTAAATTAAAACAAAAACAAAAAACAAAATAAAATAGATGCTTCTTACATAGAAAACAATTTATCTGGAGGTCATCATTTATCAAGCAACCTTAGCTAACCAGAATATAGCCAAGTATCCTGACAATCCAAAAAGGACTTTGACCAGTCTAAAAAATAGAAGATAAAATATCTTGCTCAAAAGAGAACCACTCAGGCCTTACCATCAATCAATTTTTTCTTGCTTTAGGTAAATGGAATGGAGTCCCAAAGGACAGAGAGAAAACTGGGTCCGTTTCCAATGGACTCATTTGCCAGTGTCGGGGAAGGTATTTTGGGGTCCTCCATGGTCCTAAGGGTTTTTTGAGGTCACCAGCAGCCATCAAAGTAAGACCCCTCAGCTACAGGGGAGTAGGAACCCCGTTAGTGCTCAGGGAGGGGAAGGTCATGCATAGGCTCTGATGAGCATGAGGGTTGGATGACAATGCATGGCACTCCCTTTAAAGAGTGCCAGTGCTTGGGGTCCTGGGTGGCACAGTCAGTTAAGTGGCTGACTCTTGGTTTCGGCTCAGAGTCACGGGATCAAGCCCCCCGTCAGGCTCCACACTCCATGCAGAGTCTACTTGAGACTCTCTCTCCCGCTGCCCCTCCCCACCACTCTCTCTCTTTCTATAATAAATTAAAAAAAAAAAAGTGCCAGCTCTCTAGGGACAGCAGAGTCAAACAGAAGAACAACTAAACCAAAATCTTTACCACTTACTCTAAGTGAAATGAAGGTAACCCCAGGCAGTGTTTTGGGGTATACCACAACCAGCACAGAGGCTGCCGGAAAAGAAGCATTCTCCTCTCTTCCTCTTTCAGTTATCCTTTGCTCCCATAACAAATCATTCCAAAACTTAGTGACCTCAAACAACAAATCATTTATTTGTTCACAATCTAAGCTGGGATCAGCTGGGCGGTTTTTCTCCTGGTCTCAGCCAGGGCGACCAGGGAGTTGTAGTTGGCTGATGGCTTAGCCGGGGTCTGGCTGGCCCTGACTAGTCTGGGACGTTCTCGCTCACATGGCTGGGGCTTCAGCTGGGACAGCTCCGCCTCTCTCTCCATGGAGTCTCTCGTCCTCCAAGAGGCCAGCCCAGGCTTGTTCACAAGGCAGCAGTGCTTCCAAGACAGCAAAAGTAAAGCTGCAAGACACATTCCAGCCTAGCCTCAGAGGCCACATAATGTCTCTTCCATCCCATTCTGTTAGTCAAAGCAAGTCACAAAGCTGCCTGGATACAAGGGATGGAGTAGTAGATTCTACTCTTTTTTTTTTTTTTAAGATTTTATTTATTTATTTATTTATTTATTTGAGAGAGGGAGAGATTGCTCACATGGGTGAGCGGAAAGAGGGGCAGAAGGGGAGGGAAAGAGAGAATCTCAAGCCGACTCCACACTGAGCTCAGAGCCCAACGCAGGACTCGATCTCATGACCCTGAGATCATGACTTGAGCTGAAATCAAGAGTCGGACACTTAACTGACCGAGCCAGACATCCCTAGACCCTACTCTTGATGAAGGGAGTAGCAGAGTGACATTGCAAAAGGAGTGGGGACACGAGAGGCGTGGCTCACTGGGTCATGATTGTCATACTCGACCATACTACACATGGCGTCCCCTCCTGGGGACGCGGGTTAGTCTGACAAGTACGATGGAGCTTAAGTTCCTCAGACAGCCACAGCCGTGTTTCATCCCAGTACCTTCGGAATGGATGGAGCACCCCATCAGCCATGTACAAGGCAAGAGCCCATGGCCTGGTCAATAAAGAAGGAAATATGGATGGTAATTGAAAAATTCTTTGCTTTTTCTAGCTCTACGTGGGAGATTTGAATGAAGTCGGAGTTCCCACAGTCAGACAGGTGAGGACGGAGACATCAAAATATTATCATTATTAGGTTGTTTCTATTTTTTTGTTTGTTTGTTATATAACCTATTTTGATAGCCTTATATTTTCCCCTTGGCTTGTGACCTGGGAAGCACATATCATTCTAATAAGCTTGATTTACTGGCTTTCTAACCCATAGCAGATTAAAAGGAGCAAATAAAAGGGAAACAAAAGAAGTACTGGTTCTCAGTTCTCTGACAAAAGCAAAAATGACCATAGGAAGCCTGGCAGAAAGGGAGAGTTCAGAAAAGCTATAAAAAGCAAATTCAATTATTCAAAAAAACTTGACAGTCTGGGGTCATGTACTGTAGAGACAGAACATCCTGTATCATATCCCAACTGTATTTATAACCAAGACCTCAGAAATGTTTAATTATTTCAGTATATACAAGTAAAGAACACAGAAGATCATGTATAATAAAACCTCACAATAATGCAAAATTGCAAATTTGAATATAACTTAATTGGTAATTGGCCCCAAAGGGTGGGAGGAAGGGAATAAAGTGACCTCATGATCCTATGGGATATTTTCACTTAGTGCGTGTGTGGTCAGTTGTGTATAGTATAATTTTCTTGTGTTGACATTTCAAGGGCTTAGCCAACCCAGAAAATTGACTTTTATGAATCCCCCAATGATGCCAAACACACAAAGTATTACTTAACTATTTTCTGCCTAATTGGCACTCATTTCAAAAGAACTGAAATCTACTCTTTTTTTCAGTTGTACTATACATTTCTGCAAAATGCTTTTTATTCACGAATATTATTTGATCACTGTAAATTTCTTAAAGGGACAGGTATGTTTATTGCCCTTTTAAAGATGAGTATGGGCGCCTGGGTGGCTCAGTCGTTAAGCGTCTGCCTTCGGCTCAGGTCATGATCCCAGGGTCCTGGGATCGAGTCCCACATCGGGCTCCCGGCTCGGCAGGAAGCCTGCTTCTCCCTCTCCCACTCCCCCTGCTTGTGTTCCTGCTCTCGCTATCTCTCTCTCTGTCAAATAAATAAATAAAAATCTTTAAAAAATAAAAAATAAAAAAAATAAAGATGAGTATAAATATTCAAGAAAGGCAAAGTAACTTGCCACATAGTTGGTTAGGACTCACATATTTTGACATTAATTGAGCTATCACCCCCATCAGGGAGCATGTTTAGAGGATCTCTAGAGTGTTCACTCAATTCTAATGTATGGGGTAGGAGGGATTCACCACACCAAGGAATTCTGGGACACCAACTAGGTGCTTACAATTCAAATCAATTCTGACACTATCAACCAGAGATAGAATCAGACTCCACAGGTTAAGGGTTCAGTCCTATAAGACTGCCCCCCTCCTGCCCCACTTCAGACACTAATCATAAACCCAGTTTGGGGGCACCTGGGTGGCTCAGTTGGTTGGGCAACTGCTTTTGGCTCAGGTCATCATCCGGGGTCCTGGAATCGAGCCCCACATGGCTCCCTGCTCAGTGGGGAGTCTGCTTCTCCCTCTCCCTCTGTGATCTCTCTTGCTTTCGCTCTCTCTCAAATAAATAAATAAAATCTTTTAAAAAATAAATAATAAGCCTAGTTTGTTACCTGTACTTCTGATCAACTGACTATAGATGAGATGTTCCATGACCTCCTCCACCTTGGGATTTGATTAATTTGCTAGAGCGGTTCACAGAATTCACAGAAGCATATTCCTTCCTAGATTACCAATTTATTATAAAAGAATATAATACAGGAACAGCTGGATGAAGGAGATGCATAAGTATGGGGAAGGGGCTTGAGTTACATGCTCTTTCCAATCATCCCACTCTCCCCCAAATCTCCATGTGTTTACCAACCCAGAAGCTCTCCAAACCCTGTCGTTCTGGTTTTCTATGGAGACTTTATGACACAGCCCTGATTGATTAAATCATTGGCCACTGATGAGTGATTCTACCTCCAGCCCCTCTTGCCTTCCCAGAGGTCAGAGGGTAGGACCGAAAGTTCTAACCTTGTAGTCACATGGTTGGTTCCCCTAGCAACCAGCCCCCATCATTAAGTGTCATCCAAAGACACCTCATTAACATAACAAAAGACACTAAATTCTCATTCCTTAGGAAATTCCAAGGGTTTTAGGAGCTCTGTGCCACAAATGGGGGACAAAGACTAAATATATATTTCTTATTATAAATCACAATATCACAACCTCACCAAAAGCCAGTTGAGGAGGGCCCCAGAGGCAGTCTGGGGGCTTTCAAAAGTGGCCCTCTCTGTAATAGGACCATGTCCACATGAGTTGATGGAGATCCACAGTGCCCCATCCTCTCTGCCTTTTCTACATATATGACTTTGGTTTAATTAATCCATGGAATCTGATTATAACCCTTCCCCTACACAGAATGGTGTCTGGGCCCCCAACCCAGCTCCGCTTTCAACATCATAGACTGGAGATTAGCATTCAGTCCATTATGCTTCTTTTTTTTTTTCCAGATTCATAATTTATTGTACAAATTGAGTATCACATGATGAGTTGGCATTAGCTTCTCCAGGCATGGGAACTTAACAGATGAGGTACAGGTTAAAATTCGTTTATGTTGCTTTCACAGCTGGTGTTTTTTTAGACCTTAACTTGAAGTATAAGATCATCAAAGCAATGCCTCCATATGTAGCCAGTACACAATTCATTCTACCTGTGAGAGTATAAGAGTTGAAATATTTTTTGATACCAGTGAACTGGAATTGAGCATCAGTTTCTGGACCTGCCATGATTTCAGTCTTGCAGAAGGCACCATTTACGCCGGTTGTGTCCTTCAACGTACGCAGCTACCCCGCAGTAGGGGAGTCCATTATGCTTCTATACCCAGCCTCACACCACTCCTGTTCTGGACCTCATTTTATGTCCAATCTTGGCGAGGGCAACTTGTAGGAAATCTATCCTGTTGCAAAGCCTATATAGGACATCTCTATTCTTGTATACACATTACCCATGATCCATTAGAAGTATTTTTTTTAAGATTTTATTTTTAAGTACTCTCTACACCCAATGTGGGGGTCGAACTCACAACCCTAAGATCAAGAGTCACGCACTCTATAGGCTGCGCCAGCCAGGTACCCCCCATTAGAAGTATTTCTAGTACTACTTCTTCAATGGACAAACTGAGATAAAGATACTTTATGGTAGTTTGGTCAAGTTGGCGGACTAGGTAGGTAGCCATGGTAAGACTAGAATTTGAGACTCATTACTTGTTTCTTCCACTGCTTGAAACTAAAGAAGAGAAAAGTAGCTATACAAAGTATGTATTCATTTGATGAACATTTATTAGACGACTTCTATAGCCAGCCATGGTGCCAGCTCATTTACAGATGTTTTTGCAGTGCCACCTGACATCAAGAAGCTTATAGTTTAATTAAACCCAATACATGTGAGCTTGTAATCAGTACCATCAAAGAGATTAAAAATAAAATGCTATTGGATGACAAAGGAAGGAAATATTATTGCCAGCTGTGGGATCACACTTCAAAAAGGTGTGACCTTGGAGCCGCTCCTTAACTGATCAGTTGGATTTGCGTATGCAGAAATGGAGGAGGTAGGGCACCTGGGTGGCTCAGATGGTCAAGCGTCTGCCTTCGGCTCAGGTCATGATCCCAGCGTCCTGGGATTGAGTCCCACATCGGGGTCCCTCCTCCTTGGGAGCCTGCTTCTCCCTCTGCTTCTCTCTCTCTCTCTGTCTCTCATGAATAAATAAATAAAATCTTAAAAAAAAAAAAAGAAATGGAGGAGGTAGAGAAAGAACATTTCTAGGTAAAGAAAACTTCACAACTTGGAACCCCGCTATGAGGATCCTGGTTAACCACACCAGGGAGGGGAGAAAGGAAGGCCACAAGACTCCATACAAGTTTGCCCATTTGGGTAGGACCACATTTGAGGAAGAAGAAAGCTTCTGGGGCCTAGAGAAAGTTACCCAGCATGCAAAACTTGATAGTCCAAACACACGTCATTAGAGAAAATGTGGTGATCTAGGCAAGTGGCCAGCACTGGAAAAATCCAGCATGGGTTCATGGGGAGACCCACAGACAGGCCAAATGTGGGGACAGGAATCTAGGACCAGGTACCTTAAGAGGCCCTGCCAGGCAAAGCATAAGTCAGGCAGCAGGAATCCCAGGTCTGACCAGATTTAAGAACTCAGTGTGAGGCTGTAGGCTTCTGGAAGGAACTGTCAAGAGCAAGAGTATCTAAGTCCCTGAAGGCCTAGGATCTAAGCAAGTGATGGAGATGGGAACTTGGACACAAGGTGCTAAAAATCCAAGTACCAGAACTAGATGAGAAATTACACCAGGGGATGCCTGGGTGGCTCAGTCGGTTAAGTATCTGCCTTCAGCTCTGGTCATGATCCCAGGGTTCTGGGATCAAGTCCTGCATCGGGGTCCTTGCTCAGTGGGGGCCTGTTTCTCCCTCTCCCTCTGCTGCTCTCCCTGCTTGTGCTCTCTCTCTCTCTGACAAATAAATAAATAAAATCTTAAAAAAAAAAGAGAGAGAGAAAGAAAGAAAAGAAAGAAATAACACGAGGTTACCAAACCAAAGAACAGGGGCGCAGGGACAGTGTCTGGTGCTCATTCCTTGTTTGTTGGGCCACATTTCCTTAAATTCACAGGCTAGGACCCGAATTAAAGGGTTCTGCCCACAATGGAGGTGAGGGAGGGAGTTAGTTGCCTCATTTGTGGGAAGAGGAAAGTTTCCGAACCTGGAACCCAGAAGCACCCTGATAGAAACAGTGGAAACAAAGTACATTTTATGTTTTATTTAAATGTGTTAAGATGACAATATCCTATACAAATGTGTTCAAAAGACACAGTTCCCAGAAATGTGCCTCCTGGATATGTCCACTCAGTATGACATATGGAGAGCCTGAGCTTACAAAGCAGACAGACGAGGGCTTCTTCATATACCTGCTGTGTGACCTTGGGCAAGTTACTTAACCCCTCTGAGACTCGGATTCTTTTTCTGTTGAATGAGACTGGTAATACCATAGTGTGCCTCTGGCATTTTGGTCTGAGCAGCATCCATTCCTTTGGGGATTCCCAAGTCATGTGTCCGTTACAGTAAGCACTCAGTAAATGGTCACTTTTATTGATTATTATGACACTAGTAGCCATATAGGGAATACCTATGTGACTGCAAAAGAAAGAAAATCTGCAATATCATGGGATAAATGCAGTCACTGACACATGGTCTCATAAAACGCTCTCTGCTCTACATCTTATAGTGGGTGACCGGAAGGCCTGTGGGGGGAACGCCCCTCACCTCTGTGCGTCCAGAGGGCCTCCAGCAAACCAATTCTGATTGCTCTTTCTGCGCATCAAAGTGTTCTTTTTGTCCTTTGTTTTCATCAGGCATCTCAGTAACCACCTTAGAGCTCTCTCTAACTTGTAGCCCCTGTTGTGAGAGAGATTGTATCACACTTAATGGCACATCTGGCCTGGGAGATTGGGGATAATGTGGGTGGTGGTCACAGTTTAGCCAAAGTCTATATAAATTTCAATTACCACCTGCAGCTCTACCCTACACACACCTCTGTCCTGAGCGGGACTTCACTGCTTTCCTTTTGCTGTAAACTCTGTCGGCATACCCTATAATCTTCCTCCATCTTGCTCTGTCCTTGTTTTTATGTTCATCCTTCTCTTTCCGCCGTTGGAATATTCACAATTGAGATGCTGGCTAGCGAAGACTATGACATTAACCATGGGTAAGGACATCTTTGATCTTATTTCAACAAAATTGGTTCTTCCTCTTCCTACTCATGCAAAAGTCCCAGAGTTGAAACCAGAGGCATGGAGTGCATACCTGAGTCGTTCTTAGCCATCCACACCTATGATTCAGGTAGTTTTAAAAATCACTCATATTTCTACTTTTTTTCAAAAGAGCACTTGACACTTTTTTTTTTTAATGTGGGAAGAGCATTGTTAACTGTGGGCCCATCGTGTGCAGTGGACAGAACACGTCAGAATGAACAGAAGAGCTCATTTAGAGGTTGCTTCTACTTTCCCAAATAGATTTCACTTTCCAACAGTTTCTTTCTTTTTTTTTTTTTTTTAGATTTTATTTGTCAGAGAGAGAGAGAGCACAAGCAGGGGGAGTAGCAGCCTCCCCGCTGAGCAAGGAACCCAATGTGGGACTCGACCCCAGGACCTGGGATCGTGACCTGAGCCGAAGGCAGATGCTTAACCAACTGAGCCACCCAGGCGTCCCTCCAACAGTTTCATCCAAGTGCTCTTTTAAAAAAAGTAGAAATATGAGTGATTTTTAAAACTACCTGAATCGTAGGTGTGGATGGCTATGATCCCCCATACCCCTTCCAGTTTTTAGAGTGTTTGCTTTTGGTCCCAATGCTAAACATGTTAGGCAAAATCAATTTCATCCACTGTTGTCTTACTCAAAAGCAGCTAATTTCTGTAATCATTCTGTTGCCATGGGGAAAAAATAGTGTTCAAATGTGTGTAACCGAAGCCCCACGTGTAGAGGAGCCAGCTGGTGTCAAATGTTGCAGTTCTAGCCAACCCCTCCCCTTCTCCCAGAAGTCCCCTTTGGACGGCCCAGGAACAGAGTTTACCTGGCACTCACTACTGTGTGAGAAAGGACATATTTTCCACCCGGGAGAAATCAAATCACAAATGCTAGAGATGAAAAATTTGAACATAGTTATCCTACAAATTTCCAGAAACTAAGTGCACAGGAGATGGGCTGCAGGTGCATTTCTACTTTTTAAATGTACAATAATTTTTTTAGGATTTTATGTATGTATGTATGTATTTAGAGAGAGTGTGTGTGTGTTGCTAGCGGGGGGAGGCACAGAGGGAGAGGGAAAGAGAGAATCTCAAGCAGACTCCACACTGAGTGTGAAGCCCGACCCGGGACTTGATCATGACCTGGGCCAAAATCAAGAGTCAGACACTCGGGGCGCCTGGGTGGCTCAGTTGGTTAAGCGACTGCCTTCGGCTCAGGTCATGATCCTGGAGTCCCTGGATCGAGTCCCGCATCGGGCTCCCTGCTCGGCGGGGAGTCTGCTTCCCCCTCTGACCCTCCCCCCTCTCATGTGCTTGCTCTCTCTCATTCTCTCTCTCTCAAATAAATAAATAAAATCTTTAAAAAAAAAAAAGAGTCAGACACTCAACCAACTGTGCACCCAGACACCCCAAATGTACATAAATTATAACTATAAAGCACTGAGCAAAAAGCTCCTCGGTCAAAATAGCCATGTCTTTATGCATTCCAAAAATAATTATTTTGCTATGGGCCAGGTTTTCGAAGGTAAAGAATACGGTCTCTGGGCAGGATGAAAATCCTGGCTTGCCAATTTTCCAGGCCTGGGACCTTGGGCAAGTTACTTAAAAGTTCTGTACCTCAGTTTCCACATTTGTAAAAAAGTGCTGTTAACAGTGTCTAGCTCATAAGCCTGTGGGGTCCTGTAAGTGAGATAAACCCAGGACCTCATACATAGCAGCAAGATGGCTATGCCTTAGTCATTGTAAGTGTTGGCTATTATTTTTATTGCTAACATTATCATTCTCGTTTTGTTTCTACAAATTGTCAGTGTGTTCCAGAGCTCCCTTTCCCAGGTAGGGTCAGCATCCATAACTTCATTTCTTGTTTTGTCTAAAAGATTTATATTTGCCCTTTTTTATGGTTTTGAATTTTCATTTATTGCAGGCACAGTAAAAGCTTTTCAGTAGTAGAGGCCTTAGAGTTAACTGGCAGAGAGGTAACTGGTAGAACTCTAAATATCATTTTAAACTGTTTATTATGAAAGATTACAAACAGAATAATACCGTGAACTCCTCCCCAAATTCAGGTATGGCCATTTTGCCACACTTGCTTCCTCTACTCCCTTTTGGCGTTCTTCTCCTTTATGTTCGTGCAGTGATGTTTTAATATTGTCAAGCAAATTTCATTTCATTGTCTCTATGCACCTATATAAAATGAGGACATTTCTGTATATAACCACAATATCATTAGCTCTACTAAGAAAATTAACGTCATCTAATACCCACTCCAAAATCAAATATCCTGATTTGGCTCAAAAATGACATTTTATAGTTGGTTTGCTCAAACCAGGGTCCAAACAAGGTCCACACATTCTAATTGCTGTGTTTCTTAATATATAACAATGTACTTAAAAGACATAACATTCTCTCTATCTTTTTTTTCAGCAATTGCTCTACTGGGTATTTACCCCAAACATAACATTCTCTCTTAAGACAGAATAACTACAAGACTTTAATTCTCCTCAAAGACCTATTATAAAATTCAAATGGAGGTTTATGATTATTATTATTAAACAGTAAGAATGAATTTTTTTCCTTTTTTTTTTTTTTTTTAAGTAAGCTCTCTACCCAACGTGGGGCTTGAACTCACAACTCTGAGATCAAGAGCTGCATGCTGTAGGGGTGCCTGGGTGGCTCAGTCGTTAAGCGTCTGCCTTCCGCTCAGGTCATGATCCCAGAGTCCTGGGATCAAGTGCTACATCGGGCTCCCTGCTCGGCAGGAAGCCTGCTTCTCCCTCTCCCACTCCCCCTGCTTGTGTTCCCTCTCTCGCTGTGTCTCTCTCTGTCAAATAAATAAATAAATCTTTAAAAAAAAAAAAAAAAGAGCCGCATGCTCTACTGACTGAGCCAGCCAGGCATCCCAAGAATGAATTCTTAATTGGATTATGCTCCTCAAGTACAAAAAGAAAAAGAAGGGGGAAAAAGAGGGGGAAAGAGAGAGAAAAGAAAGCTAGAAGAACAGTTTCTCTCTTCTGTTTTCTCTTTATTGTTTTCTGCTTGTAGCCATTTATTCTTCAATAGTTACCTTCTGTTATGTCTTCCCCCTGGACACTTTGTTATCCCACTTTCCCTGTTCATGTTATGAGTGATCAAACAGCATAAACCCAGATTATCAAGGATAAAATTTTAAACCCTAACAATACAAAGAACAAACTGATGGTTGCCAGAGGGAAGGAGGGGGGCGGCTGGGCAAAACAGGTGAAAGGGGAGTGGGAGGTCCACGCTTCCAGTTATGGAATGAATACGTCACAGGGAGGAAAGGTACAGCATAGGGAATATAGCCAAAGGCACCGTAATAACGTTGTGTGGTGACAGGTGGTAACCGCACTGGTGGTGAGCGCAACATTACATATAGACGTGTCGAATCACTATGTTGTACACCTGAAATTAATGTAACATTGTGTGTCAACTACACTTCAATTTTTAAAGTCAATAAAAAATGTTAAACCTTATCATCCACTTAACTAAAAAAATAATGAATCGGGTGCCTGGGTGGCTCAGTTGGTTAAGCGACTGCCTTCGGCTCAGGTCATGATCCTGGAGTCCCTGGATCGAGTCCCGCATCGGGCTCCCTGCTTGGCGAGGAGCCTGCTTCTCCCTCTAACCCTACCGCCCTCTCATGTACTCTCTCTCTCTCATTCTCGCTCTCTCAAATAAATAAATCAATCTTTTAAAAAAATAAAATAAAATAAAAAATAATGAATCATTTTAATAGGCCTCCTTTCTCTTACATCCTAAGAAGTTAGTGGAGACTCATATGTGGAATATAAGAAATAGCACAGAGGACCATAGAGGAAGGGAGGGAAAACTGAATGGGAAGAAATCAAAGAGGGAGACAAACCATGAGAGACTCTTGACTCTGGGGAAACAAACTGATGGCTGCTGGAGGGGAGGTGGGTGGGGGGATGGGGTAACTAGGGGATGGACATTAAGGAGGGCATGAGATGTGATGAGCACTGGGTGTTATACGCTACTGATGAATCATTGAACGTTACATCAAAAACTAATGATGTACTATATGTTGGCTAATTGAATTTAAATTTTAAAAAAAAAAGTTAGTGGAGAACATTATTATCTACCCTAAAGGTCCTCAGTGCCACCCTAGATCATAGTGGAGGGCAGGAAGGATACAGAAAACAAAGTCCTCACTTCTGCGTAAACATGGAAGATTGAACCTGTGCATTTACTTCTACTCTCTCCCAAAATCATGCTAAAATAACAGTAAAGGGATTTTTTTAATCCAGTAAAAGTAGTGCTTTATTGTATAAGTTGACAAAATATAAACATTTGTGGTTTAAATCTACTTTAAAATGAAATCTGGGGGGGGCACCTGGGTGGCTCAGTCGTTAAGCGTCTGCCTTCAGCTCAGGTCATGATCCCAGGTCCTGGGATCGATTTCCGCATCGAGCTCTCTGCTCGGCGGGAAAGCCTGCTTCTCCCACTCCCACTCCCCATGCTTGTGTTCCTTCTCTCGCTGTGTCTCTCTCTGTCAAATAAATAAATAAATTTAAAAAAAAAATGATGGGGCGCCTGGGTGGCTCAGTTGGTTAAGCGACTGCCTTCGGCTCAGGTCGTGATCCTGGAGTCCCGGGATCGAGTCCCGCATCGGGCTCCCTGCTTGGCGGGGAGTCTGCTTCTCCCTCTGACTCTCCTCCCTCTCATGCTCTCTCTCATTCTCTCTCTCTCAAATAAATA
>NC_058407.1:117851925-117858662 GCF_002201575.2 Neomonachus schauinslandi | reverse complement strand
AAAAAAATGAAATCTGGGGTGGTTCAGTCTGTTAAGCATCCAACCCTTGGTTTTGGCTCAAGGCATGATCTCAGGGCATTGGGATCAAGTCCCAAGTCAGGCTCCACACTCAGTGGGAAGTCTGTTTGAGATTCTCTTCCTCTCCCTCTCACTTTGCCCCTCCCCGACTCATGCGTGCATTCGCTCTCTCTCTCAAATAAATAAATAAATCTTTTTAAAAAAATGAAATCTGGGGTGGTTCAGTCTGTTAAGCATCCAACCCTTGGTTTTGGCTCAAGGCATAATCTCAGGGCAGTGGAATCAAGTCCCAAGTCGGGCTCCACGCTCAGTGGGAAGTCTGTTTGAGATTCTCTTCCTCTCCCTCTCACTTTGCCCCTCCCCCACTCATGCGTGCATTCGCGCTCTCTCTCTCTCTCAAATAAATAAATAAATCTTTAAAAAAAAAATGAAATGTGAGCCAAATATATACAGAACTCCAAAACATCTCTATAGATCCTGGTTGAAAACTTTGGGCTGAGCTCTGTGATGGGCTTCCTTCTTATCTCCAGGAAGACAGTGGACATAGTAAGAAGGACTGGTAGCCCAGGAACCACCAGATCCGGGCTCCAGTCCCAGCCCCTGCCCCTGGCTAGCTGCATGAGAGTACACTAGTCTCTTCCCATCTTGAGGCCTCAGTTTCACCATGTGGGAAAGAAGAGGGCAGACTCCATATATGATCCCCCACACCCCTTCCAGTTCTCAGAAGCATTTGGTCCCAATGCTAAACATGTTAGGCAAAATCAAATGAAATCCTAAACTTGGCTCTTGCTGAACCCAACAGAAGTGACCCAGTTCACCCAAACGGTTTCAATGAAAAAAACAAACCCATAGAGAGAAAAAGAGAGGAAACAAAGCACCAAAATTGTTGGATGCTGGAAAGCAGATAGTTGAGTGACAAATGATTTAACACCCTGGTAAAACTACATCCTAAGTTGACAGTAAAGAAAGCCAAGAAGCAACTGGATTCAGAGCAGAGAAGCCCCAAAAGGTTCGGGAAGGGGTGGCACCAGATACCACTGGAAGTGGAGCTAAAATGGGGTAGGGGTGGGACGCCTGCGTGGCTCAGTCATTAAGCGTCTGCCTCCGGCTCAGGTCATGATCCCAGGGTCCTGGGATCAAGTCCCACATCGGGCTCCTTGCTCAGCGGGAAGCCTGCTTCTCCCTCTGCTTGTGTTCCCTCTCTCTCTCTCTAGCAAATAAATAAGTAATAAAATATTTTTTTTAAAAGTAATTAAAAATAAAATGGGGTAGGGGTGGAGTGGAGAAAGAGAATAAAAGAAGGGGACTGTTGGAAGTCTCCTTGAGAAGCAATCAGATCCTCATTTCCCTTTCCAGCTACCAATAGACAAGTGACTGCCTCACCCCCACAAAAGATATTATTTCTGGAGGGTAAGTAGAGAGGGACTTGGGAGTGAGGGGCACCAAGGAACACATCCTGGATACTTAGACTGCCACCCTTCTTTTCTTTCCTCAGCTTGCAGAACATTGACAACCAGCCATCTCCCTTATGTGGGATTTGACAAGATCTTTTTTTTTTTTACGAAATTTGACCTGCCCAAGAGCAAAGACCTACTTGGAGGTTCCCCACTAAATAGCCTACTGTGAAGTACAGTGAATAGGTACCACGCACAACTTTGTAACCACCCATGCTTAGATGGAAGCTGACACTCAGATAGCAACAGATATCCAAAGAAAGGCTCTAAGAGGAAAGACAGACACTGCAAAGCTCGCGGTAACAGTCCACAAGACAACCCTCACTTGTGACAACAATTGTAAATTTGGGGATCACCGAGACCAGCTTCAGGTTTGATCATTTGCTAGAAGGATTCACAGAACTTACTAAAAGTTGTTAGACTCACAGTTATGGACTATAGCTAAAAGATACAGATTAAAATCAGCCAAGGGAGGAGGTGCATAGGGCAGAGTCTAAACACAGAGCTTTCCTGTCCTCTCCCTGTGGTGTCATAGACAGTATTAACTCCTCCCAGTGACAATGTGTGGCAACAGGCACAGAGTCTTGCCAACCAAGGAAGTTCACCCTGAGTCCAGAGTTTTTATTGGGACTCCATCTTACAAGAAGAGCCAACTGTCCACATGGCTGATCTCTGTCTCCAACCCCTCAGGAGGTCAAGATGATTTGGCATGACCCAAAGAACTCACCCTAAATCATGTCATTGGCCGGGCTCACAGTGCCAAGGAAACAAAAACATTCCTTTTGGCATGACATCAAGAAGGGCTTAGAAATTGCCTCCCAGAAGCCTAAGGCAAAGGCCAGAACTCTCTTTGGGCAAAACTAAATTCTTTACTATACAAGCCACTGCTTGGTTTTCAGCCAAAGCTTTCTTACAACAAAACAATGAATCCCCAGCACTCCCATGGTAACATGTCCTCACACAAACCCTTTCCATCTTATTATTAAATACTTCTGGGAACTTATCTCCCCATTAGAGTATTTCTTCAAAATCACCCAAGACATTTGGGATATTTCAGGTTTCAAGATTATTTTATGTCCTTCAGTCATAGAGGCAGTTTCAATTAAGGTTAGTAATCTCTCAAATGGGAATTTTATGGTCCCAAATCCCAGTGGTCACTGCTGGGTGGTGCTCACTGGCTTTTACCTTTAGCCTCAATCTGTACTGCACACAGGGTTACTGTACAGAGAATTTGTCTGGCAGCACTCCAGCTTCTAACCTTCTAACAGGGAATTAATTAAAGTAATAATGTTTTTGTTAACCAGATATTCTATATTGTTTTAAATTAACACCCTTTGTGGGCTAGGGTAATCTTACAGGTTTCCATTGAGCATGTTAAATCAATATTGGCTGGGGGCGCCTGGGTGGCTCAGTTGGTTAAGCAACTGCCTTCTGCTCAGGTCATGATTCTGGAGTCCAGGGATCAAGTCCCACATCAGGCTCCCTGCTCAGCAGGGAGTCTGCTTCTCCCTCTGACCCTCCCCGTCTCATGCTCTCTGTCTCCCATTCTCTCTCTCAGATAAATAAATAAAACCTTTAAAAAAAAAAATCAATATTGGCTGAAGGGCAAATTTGTATGCCTTCTGTTTTACAATACTAAGTAGAAGTGTTCCTCCACCAGACACAATATCCACCCCCTAATACACTCAGGTAAAGGAGACACAGATACCTCACATGAACTTTGTTCAGTCATTCCAATTTTCATCCAAATTTTCATCTTGATCCTATGAAACCGTGCATTTTCATATCCTGCCAATGCAAGGGTAACCCTGTTAGGATTATAGCAACAGATTTGGAGCCACAGTACATTGAGCTTCCATGTCAAGGAATCCCAGAAAAGTCTCTTCTCCATACTCTGACCGTGTTACCCACTCAAGTGCGTATTACCTTGAGTCTTCAGACAGGGGTTGGGCCAAGGAATGTAGGCCCTTTTGTCAATCCTTATCTTAATTAGATTGCAGAACTGTCACTCTGAGGGATTGGAGATCAGATTTCTGTTTGTTGTCTTTGTCTTCTGGCCTTTTAAATTTCTCAAAACTAGGGTAGAGCAGACTTGTTTAGAACCCTTCAGGGTTAGGGGACCAGAAGAACCTCTTATTAGTCCATCCAAGTTCCAAAAGTGGTGCATTAAGATCCTTGTTTTGACCCTATCAATGTCTACTTTATTCATCCCATTTCTTAATTACCATCCAAAGAGTCCTCCCCTGCTGGGATGAGTTCTTAAACTCTCTCCTTTCTCTTTCCCATTCTCTTATGAATCACTCTAATCTTCACTATCTGTTGTTTCAACATAACTTTTCTCTTTGGTAAGGGCCCAGAAGAATATAAGTTTGGCCCACTTGCAAACCAGATTCAGATTATAAGCCAGAATCCAAGATTGGCCCAGTGTCAAAATCAGCCCCAACATTCTCCTTTACTTTCATTTTGGCTGACAGCAATAACCAAGGGATTGTATATTTAGCTTGTTTCTTGTTATTTTGCATTTTCTGTATGCATCTAGTGTGCCAGATCCTTGGAACTGGATCCATCATTTCTAAATTCCATTGTTAACTTTGACCTCCAGTAACTGATAGCAGCATAACTGCAGTTCTATACCATGGGTGACCCTGTAGTCATCCAGGAATCAAAGGTTCATCATCCCACACCCTCTCATCCTTCCTCTTCCCAAAACACAGCTTTTGTGAGTTCTGTGAGTCCTTTTCAGGAATTTTCAAACTCAAAGTGATCTTGGGAACCCCTGAAATTGCAGTTGGTTTCAGAAATGAGTATGGTCTTGTGCACTATTTCCTCGAACTTCACAAACGCCACAAACACCAAAGCAACAAATGGAAAATAGCAAGTTGGAAGAAACAGAAAGAATGTAGGAAGAAGAAAGTTTAAAAAGAAAACTCAGAGGGCGCCTGGGTGGCTCAGTTGGTTAAGCGACTGCCTTCGGCTCAGGTCATGATCCTGGAGTCCCTGGATCGAGTCCCGCATCAGGCTCCCTGCTCGGCAGGGAGTCTGCTTCTCCCTCTCCCACTCCCCGTTTGTGTTCCCTCTCTCGCTGTGTCTTTCTCTGTCAAATAAATAAATAAAATCTTTAAAAAAAAAAAAAGAAAAGAAAACTCAGAGAGATAAGATATTGCACCACAAAACAAGAATAGGATATTCTAAAAAGATCAGATATCAGGAAAAAGAAAGATTTTAGAAGTTACAAATATGTTATCAGAAACTAAAAACTCAGTAGAAGAATTGAAAACTAACACTGAGGACATTTCTCAGAAAGAAAAGAAACTAACACTGAGGACATACCTTTTGCTATAGAAAGGTGTGAAAGAGTTGGATTTCCAAACAACTATTCAGTCCTGAAAAGTGTGTCAAAGAAAATATTTCATGATAAATAAACATTTCCCTGAGCATTTTTTTTAAGATTTTATTTATTTATTTGAAAGAGAGAGAGAATGAGAGAGAGCACATGAGAGGGGGGAGGGTCAGAGGGAGAAGCAGACTCCCTGCCGAGCAGGGAGCCCGATGCGGGACTCCAGCCAGGGACTCCAGGATCATGACCTGAGCTGAAGGCAGTCGCTTAACCAACTGAGCCACCCAGGCGCCCTTGCCTGAGCATTTTAAAGGAGAACTTTAGGAATACAAATGTAACCCACAAATAGAAAAAGGAACAAATCGGGGGGAAATCTCATAATAGAAGGACTGTTTAAATTGTGAAGTTTTCTCTGACCATAAAAAAATATTATGATCTGGGGGCACCTGGGTGGCTTAGTCGTTAAGCGTCTGCCTTTGGCTCAGGTCATGATCCCAGGGTCCTGGGTTCGAGGCCCGCTTCGGGCTCCCTGCTCAGCGGGAAGCCTGCTTCTCCCTCTCCCGCTACCCCTGTTTATGTTCCCTCTCGCTGTGTCTCTCTCTGTCAAATAAATAAATAAAATCTTTAAAAAAAAATATTATGATCTGGGCACCTGGGTGGCTCAGTCAGTTAAGCGTCTGCCTTCAGCTCAGGTCATGATCCCAGGGTCCTGTGATCAAGTCCCGCATTGGGCTCCTTGCTCCATGGGGAGTCTGCTTCTCCTTCTGCCTCTGCCTCTCTGTCTCTCTCTCTCTGTCTCTCTTGAATAAATAAAATCTTTAAAAAAATATATATATATATATACATAGGGGTGCCTGGGTGGCTCAGTCGTTAAGCATCTGCCTTAAGCTCAGGTCATGATCCCAGGGTCCTGGGATCAAGCCCTGCATCGGGCTCCCTGCTCAGCAGGGAGTCTGCTTCTCCCTCTCCCACTCCCCCAGCTTGCATTCCTTCTCTCTCACTGTGTCTCTCTCTGTTAAATAAATAAATAAAATCTTTAAATATATATATATACACACACACATATATATATATATAATGATCATTTGGGGGTCCCTGGGTGGCTCCGTCATTTAAGCGACTGACTCTTCATCTCAGCTCAGGTCTTGATCTCAGGATCATGACTCCAAGCCCCACACTGGGTTCCACTCTGGGTGTGCAGACTACTTTAAAAAAGAAAAGAAAAGAAAAGAAAAAAATATATATATATATGTATATATATACACATATGTATAAAATCATTAAAACTTAATGACAAGAAGATATATGAAATTGTATTGACTTAAAAATTCAAGGAACAAAAAAAATTCAGGTTATAAGATAGTATGTTTATTTTTGGTTTTTTTTAAAGATTTTTTTTATTTATTTGACAGAGAGAGACACAGCAAGAGCGGGAACACAAGCAGGGAGGAGCAGGGGAGGGAGAAGCAGGCTTCCCACCGAGCAGGGAGACCGATGTGGGGCTTGATCCCAGGACTCTGGGACCATGACCTGAGCTGAAGGCAGACGCTTAACGACTGAGTCACCCAGGCGCCCCAGACAGTATGTTTAATATGATCTTATTATACAATATATTTTTCTATGGCTATGAACATTTAGTCATTTTTTAAAGAAAAAAGATACACAACAAAGAAATAACAATGTTTATCTTCAGATGATAGGAATCTAAATGATACTTGTTTTTCTGTATTTTCCAAATTTTCTGCAATAAACAATTACTTTTGTAAATAGGAAGGAAAATTGTTCCTTTAAAAGGTATGGTGTGGGGCACCTGGGTGGCTCAGTTGGTTAAGCATCTGCCTTCTGCTCAGGTCATGATCCTGGAGTCCCGGGATCGAGCCCCACGTCAGGCTCCATCCAGCCCCACGTCAGGCTCCATCCAGCCCCAC
>NC_058407.1:117816235-117851915 GCF_002201575.2 Neomonachus schauinslandi | reverse complement strand
GTCAGGCTCCATCCAGCCCCACGTCAGGCTCCAGCCCCACGTCAGGCTCCATCCAGCCCCACGTCAGGCTCCCTGCTCAGCGGGGAGTCTGTTTCTCCCTCTCCTCTTGCTCCTCCCCCTACTCATGCTCTCTCTCTCTCTCACTCTCACTCCCTCTCTTAAATACATACATACATACATACATATATACATACATAAGAAAAGGTATGGTAAATGGGAGAAGTTGCCTTTCCTTTCTTCTTACAGTTGTCTCCTGAAATAAAAGATCCACATTATGGTTCAACCCCACTGCCTCCCTGATCTTCTAACCACCCTTCCTCACACCTCCTAATTTTGCATCCTGGCAGTCCTCATCTCATCTCCTTCCACATCTACTTTTCCTCTTTTAATCCCATATATAAACAAGTAAAAACCCTCTAAAGGGACCCTGATATGATTCTTTTGTATTTCATTCAATAAATACATCACAAATAACAAGCATGAAATAAATACTTACTGAAGAAATAAATGAATGTTAGAGAAGAGGGAGATCTAGTAGTGGGAGGGTTGGAGAGGTGCAGAAAGGCTTCATGGAGGTGGTAAGATAGGAACTGGGCCTTGAAGAACAGCTAAAATTTGAGTGGCTTGCAGGGAGAGAAACCAGGCATGTCAAGAAGAGTCAAGAGCACGAGAGAAGAGGTGGACCCAGCCACAGAGCCTCAGGAAACATACAATAAACTTGCCTGGTTGGAGTGCAGGTAAAGAATAAGTTCGGGGAGGCTGAGGTTACATGAAGAAGCCTAAGTGTCAAGCCAAGCTTTTACTCAATAGTAGTGGTTCTGAAATTTTGGCAGGAAATGTAAAACAGCTTGTGACGCCCCAGCCCCAGAGTTTCTGTCTCCATAGATCTGGGGTTGAACCCAAGATTTTGTAGTTCTAGTTTGTTCCCAGGTAAGAGCTGGATGCACATTAGAACCACATAAAATCTTTTCAAAAAAGCCAGAACCAGCGGCTCCTGGATGGCTCACTCAGTTGAGTGACCGACTCTTGATTTCGGCTCAGCTCATGATCTCGGGGTCCTGGGATCGAGCTCCACATCTGGGCTCCCTGCTCAGCAGGAATCTGCTGGAGATTCTCTCTCCCTCTCCCTCTACTCCCACTCCTGCCCCCCCAGCTCACACACTCTCTCTTTAAAATAAATAAATAAATCTTTTTAAAAAATGATAATAACCCAGGTGATCAAAATATGTAACCAGGGTTTTTAATCTTTCTAACTGCTGTGTAAGCAATAAGAGTCCTTCATGATTTTTGAAAGAGGGGATGTTGGGGCGCCTGGCTGTCTCAGTCAGTGGAGCATATGACTTTTGATATTGGAGTTGTGAGTTCAAGCCCCTCATTGGGTGTAGAGATTACTCAAAATAAATAAAATTTTTTAAAAAACTGAAAAAGGTGTGGGGGCACCTGGGTGGCTCATTTGGTTAAGCATCTGCCTTCGGCTCAGATCATGATCCCAGTGTCCTGGGATCAAGCCCCACCTCGGGCTCCCTGCTTAATGGAGAGCCTACTTCTCCCTCTCTCTCCTCCCCGCCCCCACTCCTGCTCTCTCTCTCTGTCTCTCTCTCGCTCTCTTTTTCTCTATCTCAAATAAATAATTTTAAAAAAACTGAAAAGGGGAATGTTAACATTATTATTTATTAATTACACAAGTAATTCATGATCAATGTCAAAAAATGAGAAATTACAAAAAAAACCTTAAATTACCTAAAATCCTACTATTCAGAACAATTATTGTTAATGTTTTAGAATAAAACTTCCAGATCTTTCTCATGCAAGCATGTACATAAAGATATATGTTTATAAAAATGGGATCATATTTACTAATTGCTTTTTTCACTTACTATCACACTGTGAACAACTTCCACAGGAATTAATGTAATTATAAATCATAATTTACGATGGCTGCATACTACTCCATCATAAGAATGTGCTATGGTTTATTTAACCAATGATAGAGAATATTTTAAGATTGTAGAGGGTGGACCATACCATATGAGGTCAAAGACAAAGCCCGGGACCTTGGTTCTCTTCTTGGCTTTGCCACTTGCTGAGCGAACTTAGACAAATCATAATCCATGCATGAAATTATAAAGTCCTCCGATGGACTCTGAAAAACAAACTGAGGGTTCTAGAGGGGAGAGGGGTGGGAGGATGGGTTAGCCTGGTGATGGGTATTAAAGAGGGCACATTCTGCATGGAGCACTGGGTGTTATACGCAAACAATGAATCATGGAACACTGCATCAAAAACTAATGATGTAACGTATGGGGATTAACATAACAATAAAAAATTTTTTTTTAAATTATAAAGTCCTCAACTAGGGTACTACAGTAAGAAACACAATTTGAACAAAGAAATCATAGAACTTGTTGACTGGTTAAACATGGGAATTACAAAACAATATATTTTAACTATGTAAATTGATAGTAGACAAAGAAACAACTTTTACTTTTTTTCTCTCTCTCTTTTTGAAAAGCCCAGGATCAAAATTAACATACTTTGAGAAGCAGAGAGGCCCATGATAGGGATGTGTATTCTTTCCTTCTCTAAAGCGTAATGATACTTTCTTGAAGCTTTAGCGGCAGTCTTACCTAATCTGTGTAGCCTGCTGTGATTTTTACCCTCTGATTTCCTGTGACACTTACAGTCTAACACATGGCTTAGCCTTTAATCACAGAGTCTTTCATCCTTCCCCAATTATTGGTCTTGATTCCCCAACTCGACTGTAAGCGCCCTCAGCACAGAGATGGCAGATGGCTCCCCTCCCCCGTCACTTTCAATACTTACTTTCTGGGTCCACAGTGCCTAACGTAGTACAGGAGACACACGTATCTGTTAGGAACATTTGTTGATCTTCAGTTTTGCAATCCAGTAATCTGATCAGCAGACCACTCTAGTTACTAATGCATATTTTGTGTCCCCAAAGACAAATCTCTAGGAATCCTTAAATTTACAAATATGTCAAAGACAGCCACTTCGATTTAGACAGTTTCTAAATAATTTAGCATTTCAGGGTTTCCCCCTTCCATTGGCTCTAGAAATCTAAGCTCCCCAAAGCCTCTCTTTTCCTATTTTTCACCAAAAGACAGCTGCAATGACTTCCAGAGTTCATGTCAGTACACAAATCATACTACCATGGAAATCTGCAGTTCAGTGTATTTGGTGAGCTCATTACACAATAAAACTTGAGGTCAGAGATTAAATTCTATTTCCCAGCAAACAAAAATTGGTTTGACAATATGCAACCAACAGTCTTGTCAATAAAATCCTTACACATTGCAAATTTTGCTTCTGAGGTAGTCGAAACATTTTTTTCATCTTATTAACGTTTGGTTATAAAAGCAACAAAACCCATCATTTTATTTTTCCCTAAAAATTATACAGAGAAGCAGCGAGGCTTTTTCTTTCTTAGTCCATATTAACTAACATAGAACTCTTAATTACAAAATCTTCAACTTGCTCAGACTGTCTAATATCCTCAATATTGGCAATTTTTCAAATGTAATTCTTTACAGAGAGAAAAAATAAATCAATTGCAGTCTTTTTTTTTTAAGATTTTATTCATTTATTTGACACAGAGAGAGACAGCGAGAGCAGGAACACAAGCAGGGGGAGTGGGAGAGGGAGAAGCAGGCTTCCCGCGGAGCAGGGAGCCCGATGCGGGGCTCGATCCCAGGTCCCTGGGATCATGACCTGAGCCGAAGGCAGACGCTTAGCGACTGAGCCACCCAGGCACCCCCAATTGCAGTCTTTTATTCTTTATTCCTTCCTTCTTTCTCTTTCTTTTAGTAAATATTTCATGCTTCATATGTACCCCTACTGTGGCAGGCAGTATACAAATAGTGGTGACCATAACAGTCTAATCATGGAGACAGATAGAAACCAGAGATTGTAAACTCACAGCTCTCAGATCTATCGTGACCCACAGAATTTGGTTGGCCCACACAATGTCTTTTTTTAATTAATTAATCTATTTTTTGTAAGTAATCTCCACACCCAACGTGGGATTCGAACTCACAACCCCGAGATCAGGAGTCACGTGCTCTACCGACTGAGTCAGCCAAGTGTCCCACAATGTCTTTTTTAAATTGAATTATTTCCTTACATTTTAAAACCACGACATTTCCTATAAAAATTCAAAGGTTCCGGCGCCTGGGTGGCTCAGTTGGTTAAGCGACTGCCTTCGGCTCAGGTCATGATCCTGGAGTCCTGGGATCGAGTCCTGCATCGGGCTCCCTGCTCAGCGGGGAGTCTGCTTCTCCCTCTGGCCCTCTTCCCTCTCGTGCTCTCTGTCTCTCATTCTCTCTCTCAAATAAATAAATAAAATCTTTAAAAAAAATTCAAAGATTCTGGGTTATATGAAAAATTGGAAAACTCAGTAGCACTGAACCCCTTGCTCCCTCAAAAGAACAACAGCCAGATCCAAGTGGGAAATGTCCTGGTTAGAGACACAGAGTTCTTCCCAGGCCACATGTGATCTTCCTAACTCAGCACTGAGTTTGCATCTGCTAAGTTGAACAGTCACAGAGATAATCCATGCACGGTTACCGATGGCAGCAAATGCTATCAAGGGAAACACACAGCTTGAGAGAATGTAAGAGAGGAAGCTAATTTAGACTGAGGGTCAAGGACGATCTCTTTGAGGACATGACATTTTTAACTTTGTTCAATATTGACACTCACTTTTTATGAAGTATTTATTCAAGTAATAGTAACACCATTTATTCAGTGTGTTGGTGCCAGGCACCTTATTGAATTCTCACCAAAACAATTCTGCATCATCCCCATTTTGCTCATGAAACACCTGAGATAAAACATGTGAGGTTTAAGAAGGTCCAACAATGAGGGCACATATTGAACGGAGCACTGGGTGTTATATACAAACAGTGAATCATGGAACACTGCATCAAAAAAAAAATTAATTAAAAAAAAAAGAAGGTCCAACAATGAGTCCAAATATACAGAACCAGAAGTAGAGAACCTGAAGTCAAAACCAAATCCTGGATGATTCCAAATTATGTGCTTCTTCCAGTAAAAACAACCTAGCATGACTTTCATAGAAAACTAAACAACCCTTACTGCAGACAACAGTAAAAAATCAGAAACCACATCAAGAAATAAACGACTATGAGGAAAAGTCAGCAGACAGGACGAAGTGATCATTTATACCCAAGAACTGGTTTTAATAAAACAATTTAAAAGAGAGTTTAGGGGTGCCTGGGTGGCTCAGTCGGTTAAGTGTCTGACTCTTGATCTCAGCTCAGGTCTTGATCTCAGGGTTGTGAGTTTAAGCCCCATGTTTGGCTCCACACTGGGTGTGAAACCTACTTAAAAAAATATATAGGGGCGCCTGGGTGGTGCAGTAGGTTTAGCATCCCACTCTTGGTTTCAGCTCAGGTTGTGAAGTGTTGAATCACCATATTGTACATCTGAAACTAATATTACACTCTATGTTAACTAACTGGAATTAAAATTTATAAATAAATCAATACATGAAAGTTTGAAATGAGTATGTTCAAAATATTTGAAGAGATAGTGCAGGGGACGAAAAATCTCTTTCTTGCCCCATAATAGGTTCTCTTGCTGGGGCCCTGTAAATTAGACTGACCAGAGACAAATTAACAAGAGTAAAGCATACAGATGTATTTCATATAAGTTTTATATGACACAGGAGCCTTCCTAAAGAAATGAAGATCTGAAGGAGTGGTTACACATGAGCATTTGTATACTAGGTTTGATAAGGGGTGAAAACATGATAGGACAAAAGGACATGAGCTAAGGGTAGTAAACGGGGAAACTTAACAAGGACTATTCATTCAAATTCCTCTTCTGTGCCCCCTGTCCTCAGAGTGAGGATGCTCCTTTCCTCCAGGAAGAGGGAGCACCCTTCTCATACCTGAATCTCATAACTTGCTTCTGGGGACCCAGGGAAGGTCAGAGAATTCTTCCTGCATCTGCCACTTCTCAAACTCCTTCATCTTAAAATACCCGGTAAGCCAGGGTGTTGTATTTGGGGGTAGCACCTCTTGGACTCTGTGGCTGGGAATCAGTGCAGAATGAGGGGTTGGGAAACATTGGACCATTATCATCTCCTCTTCTCACTCTGACGTCATTGGATTCTACATATAGTGGCACAAATTTTAATCGACAGTCTCAGACGATTAAGAAATAGAACTTTATTTTCCTTACCTTAATTTTCATTTGGATTCCTCATTCCACCAATCTGACAGGCAATATTAACTTTTCAGGATTTCCCATCCCCTTCCCTGTGGTGCCAAGATGCCAGGGGAAATTTCTACCAAAGCATTAGAGAAGTGACTTATTACTCAGATCACCAAATACAGTTTTTAAAACCCTCACCTTTGCTCAACAAATATTTGTTAATCTACTGCTTTTGGAAAAATACAAAAGTATTTACAGGAAAGTTTTTTATCTGTAGCCCATTCCATTCATAAAGTGATTTGATATTACTCAATCATAAAAAAGAATGAGGGATGCCTGGGTAGCTCAGTCAGTTAAGTGCCTGCTTTCAGCTCAGGTCATGATCTCAGTGTTCTGGGATCGAGCCCCACTCAGGCTCCCTGCTCACTGGAGAGTCTGCTTCTCCCTCTCCCTCTGCTGCTCCCCCTGCTTGCTCTCTCTCTCTCTCTGTCAAATAAATAAATAAATAAAATCTTTTAAATAAATAAATAAAAAAGAATGAGATCTTGCCATTTGCAACAACATGGAAGGACCTAGAGGGTATTATACCAAGTGAAATAAGTCAGACAAAGACAAATAGCATATGATTTCACTTACATGTGAATTCTAAAAAATGAAACAAATGAATGAACAAACAAACAAAAAAGCAGAAACAGACCCATAAATACAGAGAACAAACTAATGGTTGCCAGAAGGTAGCAGGTAAGGGGATGGGCAAAATGAGTGAAGGAGAGTGTGAGGTCCAGGCTTCCATTATGGAGTAAGTCAAGGGGGTCAAAGGTACATCATAGGGAATATAGTCAGTGATACTGTAACAGTGTTGTGTGGTGACAGAGGGTAGCTACACTTGTGGTGAGCATAGCATAAGGTATAGAGAAGTTGAATCACTATGTTGTGCACCTGAAATTAATGTAACATTGTGTGTCAACTATACTTCAATACAACATAAATAAATAAATACATATATACATAAATAAATACATAATGAAGTACAAACTGAAGCATGTTAAAGAATAAATGATCTGAATAATAAAGTTTTAAAACATAAAGAAAGGAAATAAGGATCAAGAAAAAAGAAGGAAGAAAATGTTTCTAGGAATTGAGAACATTTTGTTCTTAGCACCCTAATAGTCAAGGCAAGGATGAAAAAAAAGAAAAGAAAAGAAAAAATACACTATTCCTTAATGAACATTTTACTTATCAATTAAGTTGAGTCTCTTCAAATCAATATTTAAACGATGAGAGACTAGCAGCTTAACGGTGAACAGAATGAGATAAGAGTGATACTGAAGATGGGGCGCCTGGGTGGCTTAGTCGTTAAGCGTCTGCCTTCGGCTCAGGTCATGGTCCCAGGGTCCTGGGATCGAGCCCCGCGTCGGGCTCCCTGCTCCGCGGGAAGCCTGCTTCTCCCTCTCCCACTCCCGCTGCTTGTGTTCCCTCTCTCGCTGTGTCTCTCTCTGTCAAATAAATAAAATCTTTAAAAAAAAAAAAAAAAGAGTGATACTGAAGTTAAAACAGTATGGATAGGGAGCCTGGGTGGCTCAGTTGATTGGGCGACTGCCTTCAGCTCGGGTCATGATCCCAGAGTCCTGGAACTGAGTCCCGCATTGGGCTCCCGGCTCAGCGGGGAGCCTGCTTCTGGATCCTCTCCCCTCTCAAGCTGTTTCTCTCTCTCTAATAAATAAATAAATAAAATCTTAAAAAAAAAAAACAGTAGGATAAAGTTCTTCGAGATTCATGAAAAACGAAAAGAAAATCTGGTGTATTTGTTTGTTTCTTTAAAACGATTTTGAGGAGTGTCGGAAAAATTTGTATGTGGTAAATCGGTCATTTTATCCCCACTTACAGCTATTACAGAAATTGGAGACTTCAAGACCAGATATATATTTAAGGATGAATAACACTGCCATTTAGTAAATTATTACTGCTATTAATCCAAATCAACTGAAACTGTTCCTTAAAAGTCGGAGTTAACTGAAGTCAAATCAGAGATGGTATAAAAGCATTAACAAAATTAAAAGGCAAATTTTGTCAGTAAGTAAAATCAAATCACACAAGCAATTTTCAAAGCTCAGAAATGAGTTACTGGGGGCGCCTGGGTGGCTCAGTTGGTTAAGCGACTGCCTTCGGCTCAGGTCACGATCCTGGAGTCCCGGAATCGAGTGCCGCATCAGGCTCCCTGCTCAGTGGGGAGTCTTCCTCTCCCTCTGATTCTCCCCCTCTCATGCTCTCTCTCTATCACTATCTCTCTCTATAAATAAATAAAAAATCTTAAAAAAAAAAAAAGAGTTACTAAACTCGTATAAACCTAGTCCAAGAAACAAATGACATAGGGAATTCATGCTTGAACCACAACTAGCACCATCAAGCCCTACCATGTTAACTCTAAGGATAATGAGGTACCTTTTGAAATAAAGGGAAAAGAGAGAGAGAGAGAGAACTGTGTTAAAAACTGCTCTCCCCATGATTACCTTGTAAGATAAAGAAAATGCCTATTTACTACTGAATGAAGCACATCCAAGAATTCCCATCACTTCAATGACAAGAAAAATCATGATAATAATAAATTGTATGCATGTGAATTTCAGAGAAAGCCCATGAAAAAAGAAACGCAGTTAATCAGCCTTAATCTTGTTCTAACGTTACCCGCCCCAGTAGGTTGAAACACTATAAGCTCTTTGGAAACCACCACATCAATTGCTCAGGTCCACGGGATGGCACCCTTCTGACCTGAAAAGTTAATATGATGCCCCCTCCCCCATGTACTACTAGGGAGATCTCTGAGATATTATCTGCCCCTGGAAAGAAAAGAACCCATTTGTTCCCAACGTTTTCTACTCATAAAGCCCAGCAAACATACCTTCTTCTTTTTATATCCAACCCCCATGCCTGCCTACCCTAAAAACCATATTTTGTAAACCAAATTTTCCAACTATAAGACTGGCTTTTCTCATGAGGCAAAGGAAAAAACCTCCGTGATTAATGCTCTGGCTAAAAGCACACAATGTAAAATAGGAAGATTATTTATGGTTCCTCTCTTTAGGAGCTAATAGAGTCAGGCGTTAGCCTAAAAGGTTGGAAATCCTACAGTGGGATTTTTTTTTTCCAACAGATAAAAGTGGCTTCTGGAAAGCAGCATAAATACTGTCTGCAGTAAGCCATAAGCACTAATAATTTTGCTATAAGTGCTCAGTCAAAGGGAGATGAACATTTTAAATGTTATTAAAAAAAGGACAGCATATTATCTTGAAAGCCACAGTGAAATACTAGCCTAAGTGACAAACATTGCTTTCTGGGCCATGTTTTAAGATGGACAGTGGTTGGAGGGATTTACCAGGCCACTCTTCCATATAGTCAAATCATATTCAGTAGCTCAAAATGTAATATGGATTGAATTTTCCATTTCTAGTTATATTTTCCCCAAGGCTGTTACATTTCTTTTTCCCTTCATTCTTCTTTGGTTAATTCTGTTTGAAAGACCCGCTTTGCTAATTAACCAAGATAGGCAAGAGAACATAAAGCTTGATTTCACCACCTTTGACATTTTAAAATTTAATTTGGCAGAGAGAGGTGTGGTGGTTTTGTTTGTTTGTTTGTATTTGTTTAGTAGGGTATTTCCAGTGAAAAGTGTTTGGCATTTTGGTTCCCTTTTTATTTTTTTTTTTAAGTTTTTTTTTTTTCTTAAGTAAACTCTACTCCCAATGTGGGGCTTGAACTCACAAGCCCAAGATCAAGAGTCACATGCTCTACCACTAAGCCTGCCAGGCACCCCTTATTCCCTTTTTTGAAAATCAGGAGTATTAGGGGAGTGATCAGTGGGTTGAACATCCAACTCTTCATTTCATCTCGGGTCATGATCTCAGAGTCCTGGGATTGAGCCTTGAGTGGAGCCCCATGTCTGGCTCCATGCTCGGTGGGGAATCTGCTCGAGATTCTCTCTCTCCATCTCCCTCTGCCCCTCCACCCACCCTCAAATAAGTAGATAAATCTTTACAAAAATAAAATAAAAATCAGGAGTACTAAAAGTTTACTCTTCTTTAGTGGTGTTCTTTAAAAATATTTGATTTAACGAATTACTAGAAACAAAGAAATAACAATTTGGGAATAAAAGGGCTTGGGTGAAATGCTCAGACAACTGTATTGCCTCTTTACAATAAAAGAGATTTCCACAAAACAGATGTGTGGGTTGTCAGTAAGTCCACAATTGCTTACGGTCTAATTTTGGGGGTGATCAAAATATTAATATGCACAGAAATAGCACTGTTACCAAATGATTCCATGGCTGATCTTGATCAAAGTGACCAATGAGTAACAGCATCTTGGAGGGACAAACAGCTCCAGAGGAGTCCTACTTCCATGTGAGTGGAAAAGTCTAGATGGGGGCTGATATTCAAGGAGTATTCTGGACCAGACTTCCTCAGTATGTTCAGAATGTTGTGCAAACATGTGTATCGACATGAAGGCAGTTCATGAATCTGCAGTGTCCAATTTCTTTTTTTTTTTTTAAGATTTTTATTTATTTAGAGAGAGAGCATATGTGAGCAGGGGGAGGGGCAGAGGGAGAGGGAGAGAGAATCTCAAGCAGACTCTGCACTGAGCACTGAGCCAGACGCAGGGTTTGATCCAAAGACCCTGATATCATGACCTGAGCCGAAACCAAGAGTCAGATGTTTAACCTACTGAGCCACCCAGGTGCCCCAGCAGCGGTCAATTTCTTAACAGAAAAAAAAAAAAAGCTGAAGTAAATAAGGCATAGATAAGTTGATAGATTAGAGACCTAGATCAATCCAGTTCCAACAGGAAACAGGTAACACAGTCAAATGAGATAATTCAACATTATTAGATGAAGGGACTATTTATAAATAGTGTTGTATTAGTCGGCTAGGGCTGCCATTACAAAATGCTACAGGCTGAGAGGCTTAAACAACTTGAATTTTATAGTCACACAATTCTGGGGGCTGAAGTCCCAAATCAAGGTGTTAGCAAGGTTGATTTCTTCTGAGGGCTGTGAGGGAAGGGTCTCTGTCCTTGGCTTGTCAATGGCCCTCTTCTTTCTGTGCCTTCACAACGCCTTCCCTCTATGTCTGTGTCCAAATTTCTCCTTTCGAGAAGGACAACAGTCATATTGAATTAGGGCCCACTCCATTGACCTCACACTACTTTGATCCCCTCTGTAAAGATTCTGTGAATGGTGGGGGAAGAGAGGGGACATAAGTGAACCCATAACAGCTGTAGACAGCATTTGAGGAGACCAACGCGAGACAGGACAATATCCTAAGGGCTAATCACAGCGGAGAGCTATTTCACCTGTAGGTAGGAAGAGCTTATCAGAGCCTAGAGCGTAGCTATGAGGACACAGCTGTCAGACAGGAACCAGGGCTTTCAGTAAAAAGATTCAGCCAACAAGCTGCAATCTGGCAGCAATGGAGCTGGAGAGTGGAAGAAGAAATGCTCTCACCTCACGCACCTCCTTCGCTTCCATCTTCTCCTGCTAGTTCCTCCCATTGGTCTTCCCTGGACCAACTGGAAGACAAAGAGCAGGCAGTAGGTCAGTCCATACGAGCCAGCCTCTTGGGGCACTCTGCAGGGTGCAGAAGGATAAAGAATGAATCTGGAGTGACAACCAGAAGGTATCCAATATACCACCTATTAAAATTCATAAAACCAGTTAGTGGATATGCAAGAGTTCCTTATATTTCCATTTTCCACTATATATTTGAAATAATTTATAGTAAACATTTTTAAAGAAATTTACAGCCTATGTGGTATGTGGGGAAAAAATACATATAGTGCAATCACTATACATGTTTTGAAGGATATACTCAAAAACATAACAATGTTTATCTCTGGGGCGTCTGGGTGGCTCAGGCGGTTAAGCGTCTGCCTTCGGCTCAAGTCATGATCCTGAGGTCCTGAGATCAAGCCCCATGTTCAGCTGCTTGCTCAGCAGGGAGCCTGCTTCTACCTCTCCCTCTGCTCACCTGCTCCTGTTCTCTCTTTCTATCTCAAATAAATTAATAAAATCTTAAAAAAAAAAAAAACAATGTTGGGCGCCTGGGTGGCTCAGATGGTTAAGCGTCTGCCTTCCCCTCAGGTCATGATCTCAGGGTCCTGGGATCGAGTCCCGCATCGGGTTCCCTGCTCAGTGCAGAGCCTGCTTCTCCCTCTCCCTCTGCCACTCCCTCTGCTTGTGCTCTTCTGTCTATCTCTCCGTCAAATAAATAAATAAAATCTTTAAAAAAAAAAAAAGGGTTATCTCCTGGTAGGGGGATAGTTTTTTATTTCATTTTTTTCTTTTCTTTTTTTTTTTTTTTATTACTTTGCTACTAAGAAATTTTTTAGGGGCGCCTGGCTGGCTCAGTCAGTAAAGCATGAGACTCTTGATCTTGGGGTGGTGAGTTCAAGCCCCATGTTGTGGGTAGAGTTTACTTAAAAAAAGAAAAATAGAAGAAGTTTTTTACAGGGATGGAGACTACAAGGAAAACAACAGTGCTGGCAACAGCAAGGGAGGTGGTAAGAGTGAGTAGATCTCTTTGAGTAGGTAGAGGAAAGCTTCTGGAAAGACGCTTAGGGTACAGGGGTTTGCTTTTGATGGAAGAGCTTTCAGAGATCAGAGTACAACAGTTGGAAGATAAATGAGGAAAAGGAAATGTAGAACAATGTGGAATTTAAACCAGAGGAGAGGATGATACAAAGGGCTTGCATTTTGGATGGTAGCCAAACATTCAGGGAGTCCTGTGTGAGGCACTGAGGAATTAACTACCTTCAGTGTTCTAGAAGGAACTCCGATGTAAGTTACATTTAAACTCCAGGTGTCAGAAGCCGGACCTCACCAGCCAACAACAATCTTTGCTTATGGCTCTGTCCAGAATATGTGTGAACATCTTGTATGGATCCTCAAAAAAACACAAACAAAACAAAAAAAGTACCCCTTTCCTATGGAGTGCCAGAACATTCCAGCCTCCTTTGCTGGGGACACGAACAGAGCTGACATCAGTTCTTTGGAGTTGCCATCATAAGATTTTCTGCATGACTTCGGCAATGTCGGAGTAGGATCTCTGTTTTTATATTGCTGAACAGATGTAAAGTTTTAACTTCGAGAGAAAGGTTACAGCATAAATGCCATATACCTTTATAAGTTCTAGGACATGGTAAATAAAGGAAAAAACCTGCATCTACACATATGCTATTAAAGTCTCCTATCACTTTTCATCAGCAGAGTAGGAGTTACGTACCAAGCATGTGCAAACATGTAATATTAGAGCTTTCCAACTCAAAAAAATAGTAAGCTTTTTCTCAAACTAACAATGATTGTATTCCTCAGAGAGCTGTGAATATGTAAAGTTTGAAGTTTTTATGTCCAACTGTTCTTAAAGTTATTTGAGGGCAGAGAAAGGTCACCAGGATTTTTAAAAATCATCTTCTACAAAAACAGCTGAACGGGTCCCCCAGCTATGAAATGGATAGAGACCTGCCTTGCTTAAACCTAAACAGCATGGCACCACTTTAGAAAGAGAGCAAGAATATTTTTACATTGGAATGCATTCTCAGATTCGATCATTGGCTGTTATCTATTAAAGCTGTTTTCACTCTAAAGAATGTGACTTCTCGTGATAAATAAAACTGATTAAGAAAAAATTTTTTTTGAAATTTGGATTATACTAAGGAAGAGAGAAAACAGAAATTCAAAACATCATGATTTAATTAGTACATTTACTTTTCCTACCAGTCTCTATATATATATAGAAACTGGGAGTGAAAGGTAGAGAAAGAAGCTGAAAGTCTATTTCTAAAGCCCAATTAAGGTTCAAAGTATTCTCACACCTTTTAAAATTAATCTTTCATTCCTCACCAAAATATTTAGTTTGGCTTTGAGGAGCTACCCCGCTTCTAAGGTGCTCAAGCCTTTAAAAGGGTTTGGCTGTGCATTGTTACTGCATTCTCATATACAAAATGGTCTGAAACATGGTATACTTGCTCATTCTTCTTTTTTAAAGTTTTATTTATTTGAAGATTTATTTATTCATTTTGAGAGAGAGAGCATGAGTGGTGGGGAAGAGCAGAGGGAGAGAGAGAATCTCAAGCAGACTCTGCCCTGAGTGCAGAGCCCGACCCAGGGGTCGATCCCAAGACCGTGAGATCATGACCTGAGCTGAAACCAAGAGTTGGACGCTTAATCAACTGAGCCACCCAGGCCCCCAAGTTTTTATTTAAGTAATCTCTATACCAGGGGATCCTAGGTGGCTGAGCCAGTTAAGCATCTGACTTCAGCTCAGGTCACGATCTCAGGGTTTGGCATCAAGCCCTGAATCAGGCTTCCCACTTAGTGGGGAGTCTGCTTGTCCCTCTCCCTCTGCCCCTTCCCACGCTCATGTTCTCACGTGCTCTCTCTCTAAAATAAATAAGTAAAATCTTTAAAAAAAAAAAAGAGTCACATGCGCTTCCGACTAAGCCAGCCAGGTGCCCCTATACTTGCTCATTTTAAGTGATGAACCTCTCAGACAATATGCAGATTTCCACTGGTATAGGGAAATCTATTTATTGATATAGATAAATAGTCAATATATTATTGAATGCTGGGGTAGGGCGGAATTGGAATGATTTCCTTGAATTATTTGCCAATAAAATTTAAGGGGGAATACTTAAAAATGGTTAAAATGGTAAGTTTTATGTTATGCATATTTTAGCACAATAAAAAATTCTCCCAAAAATTATGTTTATAAAACCTAAATACATATAATTTTTATTTACCAGTCATACTTTAGTAAAGCTGAGAAAAAAATCAAGGAGGAAAATACCAGAAAAATATGAGACAAACATTCACATACATTGAAGGAGTTCTGGTAGTGCCTTGAATAAATAATGCAATTGGAGCGAGCTCTTTGATTATGATATAGCGAATCTATATACCTCCTGCTCGGCAATATAACAAACCTGAAATGGCCAGCCAGTGTAGAAAAGAAATCAGGCCACTTGTCAGATTTCATATTAATGATGTATGATTATAGGGGCGCCTGGGTGGCTCAGTCCTTAAGTGTCTGCCTTCAGCTCAGGTCCTGATCCCAGGGTCCTGGGATCGAGTCCCGCATCGGGCTCCCTGCTCAGCAGGAAGCCTGCTTCTCCCTCTCCCACTCCCCCTGCTTGTGTTCCCTCTCTCGCTGTGTCTCTGTCTGTCAAATAAATAAATAAAATCTTTTTTAAAAAATGATGTATGATTATAGTCACTTAAAAAGCAAACATAATACTTCCTAATTCTTTTTTTTTCTTTTTTTTTTTAAAGATTTTTTATTTATTTGAGAGAGAGAGAATGAGAGAGACCACATGAGAGGGGGGAGGGTCAGAGGGAGAGGCAGACTCTCCGCCGAGCAGGGAGCCCGATGTGGGACTCGATCCAGGGATTCCAGGATCATGACCTGAGCCGAAGGCAGTCGCTTAACCGACTGAGCCACCCAGGTGCCCAATACTTCCTAATTCTTAATTTCAAGAGTTGAGGCATATCTATCATCAAAGGAAGGGACCATTTTACAAATAAAGAATACTGATCCCAAGTGAGAATTAAGGATTTTCCCCAGATCACATATGCTACCCCAGACTGTGGGTATCAATCACGGAGTCAACAAATTTGTATTTAGTGCCTATTATGTACAAGGCATTGTGAGTTGTTGGGACTCTGAAAATGACTAGGATGCTTGGACTCTGCCCCCATGGGAGCGCCTGTCAAGCAACGTGGTCAGAGGACCCGTAGTCTGGTGTGATGAGTACAATAATACAAGTATGCCCTCGCTTCCACGGCAATGCAGAGAGTGATTATCTCTGTCTTAAGGATTCGTCATGAGAAAGAGTAGAAAAGAATTTGTAGAAGAGGTTACCCTTTAACCAGATCCCTATTCAATAAGTAAGCCAGGAAGGCAAAGGAGGTGTCAAACAGTAAGAAGTTCAATGTAGCCGCTGCACTCAAGGATAAGGGCAGCTGGGAGCATGTGGGAGGAATGGAAAACCATGAAGCTCGTGGGGAGATAGTATTCCAGCTGTCTAATGACCTTGTGCTAAACCACTCAGATTTGATTCTGGAAGCCCCAAAGGTAAGACATTCAAGTTGGGGATGGGACTTGTATTTAAAAAGATAATTTTCACTCACCATGAGCTGGAGGACGGATTATAAAAGGAGAAACTGGAGCCTGGGAGGCCCATCACAAAGGTATGTATGGCAGTGGCCAAGTTGCTACTTTTATTTTCTTCTTCCAGCTAAGGCCTTGGAGGTTACGTTTCTTTCACCCTCCAGTACAAAGCCGAGATATCAGACTGTGACAACTATTATTGCACTTCAACTCTGACCAGCCACCAGTTTCTCTCTTTTTTTAATTGTTATGTTAATCACCATACATTTCATTAGTTTTTGATGTAGTGTTCCATGATTCATTGTTTGTGCATAACACCCAGTGCTCCATGCAGAATGTGCCCTCTTTAATACCCATCACCAGGCTAACCCATCCTCCCACGCCCCTCCCCTCTAGAACCCTCAGTTTGTTTTTCAGAGTCCATCGTCTCTCATGGTTCGTCTCCCCCTCCGATTTCCCCTGCTTCATTCTTCCCCTCCTGCTATCTTCTTCTTCTTCTTTTTTTTTCTTAACATATATTGCATTGTTTCAGAGGTACAGATCTGTGATTCAACAGTCTTGCACAATTCACAGCGCTCACCATAGCACATACACTCCCCAATGTCTATCACCCAGCCGCCCATCCCTCCAACCCCACCTCCCACTCCAGCAACCCTCAGTTTGTTTCCTGGGATTAAGAATTCCTCATATCAGTGAGGTCATATGATACATGTCTTTCTCTGTTTGACTTATTTCGCTCAGCATAACACCCTCCAGTTCCATCCACGTCATTGCAAATGGCAAGATCTCATTCTTTTTGACGGCAGCATAATATTCCATTGTATATATATACCACATCTTCTTTATCCATTCATCTGTCGGTGGACATCTTGGCTCTTTCCACAGTTTGGCTATTGTGGACATTGCTGCTATAAACATCGGGGTGCACGTACCCCTTCGGATCCCTACAGTTGTATCTTTGGGGTAAATACCCAGTAGTGCAATTGCTGGATCATAGGGTAGCTCTATTTTCAACTTTTTGAGGAACTTCCATACTGTTTTCCAGAGTGAGCAACAAAGTACTTTTTAAAGATTTTATTTATTTGTTTATTTATTTAGAGAAAGAGAGCATGCGTATACATGCAAGCAGGGGAAAGGCAGAGGGAGAGAGAGAATCTCAAGTAGATGCCCCACTGAGTGTAGAGACCCATGTAGGTCTTGATCTTACGACCCTGATATCATGACCTGAGCTGAAATCAAGAGTCAGATGCTTAACCGACTGAGCCATGCAGGCACCCCAGCAATAAAGTATTTTTTAATTAAGATATGCACATTGTTTTTTAGATACAATGCTATTGTATGCTTAATAGACTATAGTATAATGTAAACATAACTTTAATATGCACCAGGAAACAAACAAACAAACAAAAATCATTTGACTGACTTTATTGTGATTTTTGCTGGAGCTGAACCTCACGGTATCTCTGACATATGCCTGTCTCTTGATTTTACTGGATTCTTAGGCTTAAACTCTGAGTCTTGCCTCCTAGATAAGCTACACATTCCTGTGAATAGTAGTGGCAGTCACTGCCTCTAATTCAGCCTGTTTTTTTCCTTCAAATCTCTCCTGTCCAGGTCTTAGAGCTCTTTGCAAAACTCTGTAATACTAACACAAATGCATAGGGCTTTTCTCCTTCCAGTTCGTGAATCATCAAAAACTTTGATGTGTGAGTCCTGGTTACTTCCACAATAGGGAATAGTCTTCCCAGCAGTCAGCCATTACCACAGAAGCATCTATAGTTTTGAAATTACATATGACTTCTATCAGTATCTTGTCATTGTCCATCACTACACTTTTCTAGAGATCTGTCACTATTAAACATCTCTAAGGTGTGGCCAAGTCACAAATAAGAGTCCTCAACTCTTGTCCTAATCCAATACCCACAATTTCTGGCAGCATTTGGTCTCCTCCAGGGGCTCCACTGCTTGTCTAGTTGCCTCCCCTATGGTATAGACCCATTCTGTAGGGGATCCTTTTCTAGCAAATGCAGCAAGATAAGAACATTGGCTCAATCAAAGCACACCTACCAAGGACCTCCTTCCCTCTTTCAGGAACTCCGTGGCCATAGATCTACACACTAATTTCCAGGATTCTCTCTCACATGTTATTTCTAGAATGTCTTGGTCTTGAAATTCACACTCTAGGAAATTCACAGTGCTGCATATACAATGTTCCTTCTGCCTAAAACCTCCCTTCTTGAAGTATAGCTTCAAGGACCATCTCAAGTAGTTTTAATAAGTTCTCTGACCTTGAAGTCTTGTTCAAGAACCAAAATATCCTGTGCAGGTTAATTTACTATCAATGGTTGGGTAAGTGTTGTAGTCCTAGCAAAGATGTACTCCTGGTTCCGTTCTGGAGTGATCGCTGAATCTAACATGCAGCTGAGTACTGCACCAGAGTTCAAACTGCTCTAGATGGGATCCCAAAATGTAACCCAACAGTCAGGCACCTGGATGTCTGCCATTCCTCCAGACTACAGTGTTTACTCCATACCATGACATTTAAAATCAAATGACTCAAATAACATTCCATGTATGGTAGGACACTGAGGATCTCACCTCCTATATCTCTGGGGATTCTCAAGAAAAATATATCTCTCCTCATCTCCTTTTTTTTTTCTTTTAAGATTTTATTTGTCAGACAGCCACATGCAGAAGAATGAAACTTGACCATTCTCTAACACCATTCACAAAGATAAACTCAAAGTGGATGAAAGACCTCAATGTGAGACAGGAATCCATCAAAATCCTAGAGGAGAACATAGGCAGTAACCTCTTTGACATCACCGACAGCAACTTCTTTCAAGATACATCTCCAAAAGCTAGTGAAACAAAAGCAAAAATGAACTTTTGGGATTTCATCAAGATAAAAAGCTTCTGCACAGCAAAGGAAACAGTCAACAAAACAAAGAGGCAACCCACAGAATGGGAGAAGATATTTGCAAATGACACTACAGATAAAGGGCTGGTATCCAAGATCTATAAAGAACTTCCCAAACTCAACACCCAAAAAACAAATAATCAAGTCAAAAAGTGGGCAGAAGATATGAAAAGACACTTCTCTGAAGAAGACATACAAATGGCTAACAGACACATGAAAAAATGTTCATCATCATTAGCCATCAGGGAAATCCAAATCAAAAACACAGTGAGATACCACCTTACACCAGTTAGAATGGCAAAAATGGACAGGGAAAGAAACAACAAATGTTGGAGAGGTTGTGGTGAAAGGGGAACCCTCTTACACTGTGGGTGGGAATGCAAGTTGGTACAGCCACTTTGGAAAACAGTGTGGAGGTTCCTCAAAAATTTAAAAATAGAGCTACCTTATGACCCAGCAATTGCACTCCTGGGTATTTACCCCAAAGACACAGATGTAGTAAAAAGAAGGGCTATATGCACCCCAATGTTCATAGCAGCAATGTCCGCAATAGCCAAACTGTGGAAAGAGCCGAGATGCCCTTCAACAGATGAATGGATAAAGAAGATGTGGTCCATATATACAATGGAATATTACTCAGCCATCAGAGAGGATGAATACCCAGCTTTTACATCAACATGGATGGGACTGGAGGAGATTATGCTTAGTGAAATAAGTCAAGCAGAGACAGTCAATTATCATATGGTTTCACTTATTTGTGGAACATAAGGAATAGCATGGAGGACATTAGGAGAAGGAAGGGAAAAATGCGGGGGGGGAATTGGAGCGAGAGATGAACCATGAGAGACTATGGACTCTGAGAAACAAACAGGGTTTTAGAGGGGAGGGGGGAGGGGGAATTGGTTAGCCCGATGATGGGTATTAAGGAGGGCACATACTGCATGGAGCACTGGGTGTTATACGAAAACAATGGATCATGGATCACCACATCAAAAACCAATGATGTATTGTATGGTGACTAACATAATATAATAAAATTTTTTAAAAAAAGATTTTATTTGTCAGAGAGAGAGAGAGAGCACAAGCAGGGGGAGCAGCAGAAGGAGAGGAAGAAGCAGACTCCCCGCTGAGCAGGGAGCCTGATGTGGGACTCAATCCCAGGACCCCACGATCATGACCTGAGCCAAAGGAAGCCGCTTAACCGACTGAGCCACCTAGGCGGGCCTTTCCTCATCTCTTGCTCCAATGTCTTACTTCTGCTGAATTCTCAATCCCTGTCACATGTTAACCTGTGTAGCTTTTTTCTTCCTCAAAATCATGCTTTCAAAGCATCTCACACTTTGATCATCCCTTCTTATTTTTATCCTTCAAACTTACTAATTTTAGAGCCCCTGCTCTAGCTTTTTTTTTCTTTTTTTAGATTTGTTTATTTATTTAAGAGAGAGAGAGGTGGGGAGGAGCGGGGGCGGGGAGGGAGAGAAACTTTAGCAGACTCCCCACTCAGTGTGGAGCCTGACATGGGGCTCGATCTCAGGACCCTGAGATCACACCTGAGCCAAAACCAAGAGGCAGACGCTTAACCAACTGTGCCACCCAGGCACCCTGCTCTAGCTATGTTTTATCTTATGGGGATCTGTAATCCTTTGGTCTAATCATTTTTTCACTTTCATCACTGCCTTCATGTTCTTACTTCCATCTTGTTAATCTTAGATGCTGTGAGCCAACACTACTTCTAGGAAAATACCCTTAACCCCCTGGCCCATCTCTTTCTTCTTTGCATTTACCTAGAAAATTCCAATCCTGATTAGATCCCTATGTACAATCCCATGACTACATATGAGTGGCTTCCATAGTTGCAGAAAGTCACACAATCATGCTGATTGTTGTCACATTAAATTTATGATCACAAACCTCAAATAGAGAATCAAAGCTGCCAGACAATCCTACACCCTAGTCCCTTACCCATTCTTGAAAAGGACTACTTTAGAGCTTCTTCTCTGTGCTCACACCTCCAACACCCTTGCTCTCCCTTCACTCCCAGCTGATAACCTTACCTCATACTTCATTGAGAACATGAATATAATCATAGAAAAACGTTCACAAACTATTTTATACATATTATAGGTCAAGAAAATAAATAATTAATTACTACTGTTTGGTACCAAGATGTTCAGCATAAAAGAGACAGAAACATAAAAGAAGTAAATAAATACCCTGAACTTATTAAATTGGAATTGGAAATATTAATATGAATTTGATTTTTTTTTAAAGATTTTATTTATTTATTTAACAGAGAGAGAGATAGCGAGAGCAGGAACACAAGCAGAGGAGTGGGAGAGGGAGAAGCAGGCTTCCCGCGGAGCAGGGAGCCCAATGTGGGGCTCGATCCCAGGACCTGGGATCATGACCTGAGCCGAAGGCAGACGCTTAACGACTGAGCCACCCAGGCGCCCCAATATGAGTTTGATTTTTAGATCTATCTATCTGGGGTGCCTGGGTGGCTCAGATGGTTAAGCATCAGCCTTCAGTTCAGGTCATGATCTCTGGGTCCTGGGATTGAGCCCTGTGTCAGTCTCCCTGCTTGGTGGAGAGTCTGCTTCTCCCTCTGCCTCTGCCTCTCCCTCTGCCTCTCCCCCTCCCCCACTCATGCTCTCTCTCTCTCGAGTGAATAAATAAAATATTTTTTTAAAAATCTATCTATTGAAGGGTCACAAAACGTGCCACCCCAAAATGTGCCACTTTGGCATAAACATTATTTTGAGCTGAAAGCAATTAAGAAGAAGAAGATACAAGAAAAGCTCTCTACCTCCCTTTAAAGCAAGACATACATTTACAAAGGTGTCCCTTCTCTCCTTTTCTACCAAGAAGGGCAAAAGTTAATCCTGGAGACAATTTTAGACCCTTGTCAATGAAGAAGGCACTGACTTAAATCTGCATAACAAATTGTATTCTTGTTTACCATACTTTTCTGGCAACTTCACCATAACTTGTCTCCCCAACACCTTTCTTTTGTCTTTAGGTGAAGATGGTATTTAAGCTGAAGTTCTAAGCCACCTCTGAGAGTTACTCATTTTTCCCTAGCCATCTCCCTTATATAGGAGGTGTACATGTTAATAAACTTCTCTTTGTTCTTCCCTTGTTAATCTGTCTTTTAAAGATTTTTTAATTTATTTGTCAGAGGGAGAGAGAGAGCGCACAAGCAGGGGGAGCAGCAGGTAGAGGGAAAAGCGAGCTCCCTGCTGAGCAAGGAGCCTGATGTGGGACTTGATCCCAAGACCCTGAGATCATGATCTGAGCCAAAGGCAGATGCTTAACCAACTGAGCCACCCAAGCATCCCCAATCTCTCTTTTATTACAGGAGGCTCAGCCAAGTACTCAGAGGGTAGAAGGAAAATTATTTTTTTCTCCCCCACATTATCTATCTAGAGAGAGAGAGAGTTATATCTCTCAGCTCTAACCACTCAAAAGACCTAGAAGCAATCTTAAACCAGTGGCAATGAGCATGCCTTGCACCCAGATTCTCTGTTCTAAATACCATCTCTCATTAAATGGAAGCAAGTCTCCTTGGAGAAATAGCCAATTGCAAGTCAGAGGCAGGGAATACATGGTTAGGCTAGAATAAGTGTTTCCATATGCTTCATGCCTGATAAGGTAGAATTCAAGAATATTTCCTAGGGAAAGAAGCCAATAGCATATGTGCAGTTTATTGTATATCAACTATACCTCAATATGCTTTTCGTGGATTTGTTTAATTAGAAGGAAGAAGAAGGAGAACTGTTCTTAAAGTGTGGTCTGAAAATCTTGGGGGACCCAAGATCCTTTCAGGGGATCTGAAAGGTCAAGGTATTTTCATACCACTACTAAGATGCCATTTGCCTTTTTCTACTACTTACATTTGCATTGATGGTACAAACCAAATGTGGGTAAAACTGTTGGCCATCTAGTACCAATCAAGGCAGTGGCACCAAACTGTACTGGTAGTCACTGTATTCTTTATTATCATACATTCACAAGAAAAAAAAATGATAGACAAATGATGGATAAAAATAAAGCCACTTTTTTTTAAAGATTTTATTTATTTATTTGAGAGAGAGCACAAGTTGGGGGAGGGGCAGAGGGAGAAGCAGACTCCCCACTGAGCAGGGACCCCGACACAGGGCTCAATCCCAGAACTCTGGGATCATGACCTGAGCCAAAGGCAGACACTTAACTGACTGAGTCACCCAGGTGCCCCAAAAATAAAGCCACTTTTACTTAAAATCATTAATTGTATTAAATCTCAACCCTAATTATGCATCTTTTTAATATTCTATGTGACAAAATGGAAATAAAACATTTCTGCTGCATACCAAAGTAGCATGGTTGACCCACGGGAAAGCACTTGTGTGATTGCTAGAGTTTGGAGCTGAACTAGCAGCTTTTTCATGGAACACCATTTTTACTTGAAAGAACTGACAGATTGACCCACGGGAGCATGGTTGACCCACGGGAAAGCACTTGTGTGATTGCTAGAGTTTGGAGCTGAACTAGCAGCTTTTTCATGGAACACCATTTTTACTTGAAAGAACTGACAGACATACTATGATTATTTTGACTTGGGCATTTGGCACATTTTCTCAAACATAAATGAAGTGAGCCTGTCACTTCAAGGAAAACAACTGACAGTGTTGGTTGCCAGTGATAAAATGTAAGTTTTCAAGGGAAAATTAGAATTTTGGAAAACTTGTATCTGCCACTGTGAGTTTAACAGCTTCTTGATACTTAAAGGTATTCTGACAAGATCAATGGTGAAAATAACTAAGGTGATTCTTTTAATATTGTCTAATGGATTGTGTCAACATTCAAAAGATTAGCATAATTCAGTGGACCAGCATTTCCCACATGACCAATGCACAATGTGACAAAGTTATATATGGGTAAAAGATCCATTCAAACTGCAAAATAGACCAATAGACATGATAGGATTTCAGATTCTACACTGTAAGTAAATTTTAAGAAATTACCACTTGTCAAGTTTTGGTGTGATATCAAAGAATAATATCTATGATTACCTAAAAAGGCTACTAAAATACTCCTTTATTTTCCAAGTATTTCAACCAAAACTACCTATGGCAACAGATTGAATGCAGAAGCAAATATGAGAATCCAGTGTCTTCTGTAAAGCCAGATAGTAAAGATATTTACAAAAATGTGAAACAACATCACTCTTCTCACTAACGCTTTTTATTTTGAAAAATATAGCTATTTTCATAAAATACATCTTATTTGCATTAACAAGTATAGGGTTTATTATTGTTATTTTTAAATGAATTAATGAATAGATTTTTTAAGTTTCTCTATTTTAATTTCTAATATTATAAATGTAGATAAATAGAAGCCCCAAAATAAAAGTTCAATAATTTTGTTTTTTAAGATTTTATTTATTTGACAGAGAGAGAGATAGCAAGAGCAGGAACACAAGCAGGGAGAGGGAGAAGGAGACACAGGCTTCCTGCGGAGCAGGGAGCCCAATGCGGGGCTCGATCCCAAGACCCTGGGATCATGACCTGAGCCCAAGGCAGACCCTTAATGACTGAGCCCCCCAGGCACCCCAAAATTTCAATACTTTTTAAGAGGAAAAATGGATCCTGAGACCAAAAAGTTTGAGAACTGCTGGTTTAGCTGAACAGAGAAAGTCATTTAGAATGTATCTGCTCTTTGTTGAGGGTGAGGGTGGTCCATGAGTGGCCTTTAGTAATTATGTAAATATGTGATGAATAGGCACCTGCTGCTCTGGAAGAAAGGACAAGAGGACCTTTTGTGGCCTGAAACAAGTTGTCTCTCAAAGTTTGGTACACAGAGGTGGTCACTGTAAATTTGCATGGGGACCAAGAAGCATCCTGGGAGGAAAGTGATGAAATCCTGACCCCTTACCTGTAAGATTCAATGTCCCTGCAACCACTCTGAAGGCTTGAGAAGGGGTAGGAACAAAGAACATCAAAGGCTTCAAAGAGGAACACATATGATGGAGAATTGCACACAGGTGAGCCAGGTCCCATATCAGGGCCTAGAAGGCCACAGAGGAGGAATAGCAATGGGGGGCAGGCCTTGACTAGAGTGATATCACAGAGCAGTTATCTAAGGGGCAGCAACACTAACCCAGAGCCCAGGGGTGAACCGATTCAATTCTCTAGCTGTTTATCTGCCTGATGCTTGACAGCAGAACTTCTCCCTTAGGACTGAATAAGCCCTTATTCTTCTTAGATGACTGGGTGGAGGAGGGGACAATGTCAAGAGATTCTGCACTTTATGCAAATATGAGGCCTCTACTGATTAATAAAGGGGATAGGAAAGGATTGACGTAACAAGATGGCAGACCAGTTACGGTGGTGCTGGATGCTGTGCTAGGCAGCCATGAACAAGACACAGTCCCTGGCCTCCGAGAGCCTCCAGCTGCCAGAAAGAAACAAGAAAACCGGCATTTAGGTTACATAGAAAGAGAGTCTCCATGAGGAGTCAAAAGCAGAGTGCTATGGGAAAAGATAGAGGAGTACTGGACCAAGTCTCAAAGGGGATGTAGGAACAGATTCCCAAACTGCATTAATCAGGGCATTTATTGCTACTTGGTAAAACAACCCTCAAATGTCAGTGATTGAACACAATAAATATTTTTTGTTCAGCTCGGGCAGATTTCTTGGTGCTTTCCTCCAAAGGTGTCTCAGGGACCCGGGCAGCTTCCATGTTGTGATGACACAAACTTAGAGCTTCAAGGCTGCCCCTGTGTCATCCAACTGGCATAGAGGGCAGGGGTGGGGTGGGGTGGGGACAGTGGTGTGTAAGGGAAAGGCACATCAGATACTTAACAACTTGCTTCTGGAAAACACACATAACTTTCATTTACATTCCATTAGCCAGGACTAGCCACATGGTCCCACCTAGATGCAAGAGAGATGGGTCATGCAGGTTTCCTGGGCCCAAGAAAGAAAATGAAATGATTTGGTGAACACATAGCATTGTCTCTGCCACACAGAAGAGGCAATTTCTAAGTTAAAGGATGAGGGGAGTGAACAGAGAAGATGAGAGCAGAGAGGAGGAGTGGTCCAGATAGAGAGCACTGCGCATTAAAAAACCCAGAGGTGGGGGCGCCTGAGTGGCTCCATCAGTTAAGCATCCAACTGTTGTCTCAGTTCAGGTCTTGATCTCAGAGTTGTGAGTTCAAGCCCGGAGTTGGGCTCCATGCTGGGTGTGGAGCCTACTTAAAAATAATAATAATAATAAACAAAAAGTAAAAGCCCCAGAGGTGAAAAATCTTGGTGTGAAGTGGCTGGAATGAAAAATGTCTGGGAATGGGGCACCTGGGTGGCTCAGTCAGTTAAGAGCCTGCCTTCAGCTCAGGTCAGGGTCCCAGGGTCCTGGGATAGAGCCCCACACCAGGCTCCCTGCTCAGCGGGGAGCCTGCTTCTCCTTTTCCCTCTGCAGCTCCCCCTGCTTGTGTGCTCTCTCTCTCTCATAAATAAATAAATAAAATTTTTTAAAAAGAATTAAAAAAAAAGGTCTGGGGAAGTCATAATAAGCCATGAGGTTGAAAAGGTAAGCAAGGTCTTATCATAAAGAATTTGTGCATCGTGTAAATTAAAGTGGACTTTTATCCTGACAGCAGTGGGAAGCCACTGACGGGTTTTAAACAAGGGAGTCACGTGATCATACCTGCACTTCTGAAAGCTCATTTTGGCGGCAGAACAGAGAACAGACTAGGAGGAGGTAAGACCAAAGGCAGGAAAGTCAGTTTGGAAGTCGTTGCAGTAATCTGGAGGAGAAACTCTGATGCAGGGTTGTTGCAATGGGTACCAAGAAAAGCAGCTGGATTTTAGAAAGACTTGCAGTAGTAATTGAGCATATCGGATGAATATTTGACGATTGTTTGAATAAGGGGTGGGGAGATGAGGGGTGAAAAACAGGGCAAGGATAGTGCCATTCACTGAGACAATTTAAGAAAAAAAAAAAAGAGCTATTTTAAGGGGAAATATGATATGCTTGTGGAACAGTCAGGGAAAGCCAGAAGGTATTTGAAAAGCTGAACCTAAAGACAGATCTTAACTGGAGTTGAAAGATGTGATAGTCATCAATACAGAGATGGTGCTTGAAACTATAACTGTGGATTATCCAGGGAGAGTGTGAAGAGCCGATCTAAAAGCAGTGATGTGCTGCTATTCAAGTGTCTCCCAATCAGCTCTCCAGCAAGAGAAGCTATGATAGGAGCATTTGCTGATGTCTGTGGTGTAAATACCCCCACTGTGGTCAATTTCAAACTACCAACTTATAATCACTGAACGTGGAACTATGAAGAGATGCACCCAGTTGGTTCTTGAGAGCCTGCTCCAGTCCCCCACTGAGTAGTAGAGAGCCCTGCATATAACCCTAACACAAATATTTAAGGGATGGAAAGAACAAAAGAAATCTCAAAAGAATAATCCATCCTAAGAACCGAGAAAGAAAGAACATGAAGGAGGAAATGGTTGACAATTCATACTCCCCTCCCCCCCCCAAATTAAGTATGATAAAAACCAAAAAGTGTCCATTGGGTTTAGCGCCAAGGAGGTCATTAGTATTCTTCATAAGATCAGTTTTAATGGAGACAGATGACAGTGGGCCTAGAGGTTAATGTGAATAGAGTGTTGGAAACCACAGCTATAGATAATTCTTAGACACCAGGAATAGTAGGCTGGATTCTGTTTTCCAACAGAAAATAGAATCGGACCAATCGCTCAAAAATCATGATGGCACTATCCTTCACCCGCCTCGTTCCACCTCCCACACACACATAAATGCCTACATCTCTGTACCTCTATACCTCTCTCAACAGACCCCAGTAAAGTGGTACCATCTCCCCAGGAGGCATGGAAAAATGCATGCGGTGTGTGCTGGGTTGGGCTCTTACCAACTTGGTAAGTACGGTTCCCAGAATCCCCTTCTCTGTGTGTTCCGAGTTAGATCTGGCCAGAAGAGGCACTGGAGCGAAATTTGCAAGGCAGACATGAGACAATAGCAATTATCTTCAGGAGATCTCAAGTCGGATGAGGCGAAGGACAGACTCTGGGGCGTCTGGCAGGCGCCAGCTTGTCCTCGTGGCTCCTTCCCTCTGCATACAGATCATCTCCTCAACTGTGGGCCCTGAGACCAATAGCAGCCCAGGGACACTCCCAGACCGAGGCGCAGTTGCAGACTCACAGACAACAGCTTCTAAACACCTGTCTGTGGGCTCTCCCTTTGTGGTCCCATTTCAGGGCCTGAGTGGTGGTTGGCCTCTCAGATTCCTCTGCAGCTCCCACGTGTCTAACTGCAGGCAGACTGGGTAATGACTCTTTCGATCCTTCAGCTCCCTCCCAGACTTCCACGTCCCTGGTTTCTCACACTTGTGTAATGTCGCAAATTCCTAATGCCTTCTCTCCATCATGCTTTGGGTGGCTCTGCTTCCCCGACTGAACTCTCGCTGACACCATTACTGGTAGCATGAGTGAAGGGCAGCCAGAACAAAACCCACCAGACGTGCATCTGGTTTGGGGACGGGCAGTGGGAAGAAGCTGGAAAAGCAGGAGGAAACTGTGAGCTCAGGCTGGAAAAACAGTGAAGGAATCATTGGTGTAGATGGAAAAGTGCAAGGATGATTTGTGGTATGCAGCAATAAAACCACTAGCAAGACTGTCACCTGTGGAAACACGAAAGACAGAAAATGCAGCTAATAAATTTCTGGATCTAGCTATAGTGATTTCCAAGCCAAATGTTGGGAAGTCCCAGCTGGTTAATCGGCGCCGCACGTGATAAAGTGCTTCCAGAGGGAGGAGAGAAAAGAAGGAACCAGAGTCCACAAGAGGAATTTAGAAGAAACAGAAAATCCAGGACTCGCTTATGTTGGAAAACAAATCTGTTTTACATCTCTAGCTGATCCAGGCAGCAATGGATTCTCAGAGTAAGAAACGGCCTCAGGGTACAGATCAAATTGAGGGTTTGGCTCTACGACCCTTTGCTAAAACCTCAGAAACACTCACGGTGGTACCTGGTAGACACTCTTCGTTAGACAAAAGGGCTTCCAGGAATCCTAAGGACATGGTCCCAAAGAGGCCTAATTTCAAAATAGCTATGAACAAGTCTAAAGGGTGGGCCTGTCTCGAAAAGAATTGTGGATATGACTTTTATCTCATGGAGTAGACTATAAATCTGACCTATAGAAAGCCTACAACATTTTTTAAGGGTCTTCTATCAGCTCAGACTGAAAGAGACTGAGATTGTCCAAATTCCAAGTAACTCTCTAAGCCTCCAAGTCCCCATGGGTAAGAAGCAGGCTGAGAGGGGCGCCTGGGTGGCTCAGTCGTTAAGCGACTGCCTTCGGCTCAGGTCATGATCCTGGGATCCTGGGATCAAGTCCCACATTGGGCTCCCTGCTCAGCGGGAAGCCTGCTTCTCCCTCTCTCTCTCCCCCTGCTTGTGTTCCCCCTCACGCTGTCTCTCTCTGTCAATTAAATAAAATCTAAAAAAAAAAAAGAAGAAGAAGAAGCAGGCTGAGGAAACTGCTCAGCTACAAACACAAGCTATTTTTTTTTAAAGATTTTATTTGTCAGAGAGAGAGAGAGCGAGCACATGAGGGGGGAGGGCAACAGAGGGAGAGGGAGAAGTAGGCTCCCCGCTGAGCAGGGAGCCCGATGCGGGGCTCGATCCCAGGACCCTGGGATCATGACCTGAGCCGAAGGCAGACGCTTAACCTACTGAGGCACTCAGGCGCCCCAAACACAAGGCATTTTTATGAAAACTAGGATATTTCAGAAAGTAGAGTCAAGATCCCTGAGAATGGAATGAAAAGCCTCAAAGAACAGTGAATTAGCAATACTCCTCAGAGCAGGCCCCAATTAAGGAACATTCAGAGTAAGGGGATCTAGCAACACGTGCCTAGTTTGGCTTCAGAAGTGCTATGAACCAGGGGCGCCTGGCTGGCTCAGTCAGTAGAGCATGCAACTTTTGATCTCAGGGTTCTAAGTTTGAGCCCCCACATTGAGTGTAGAGATTACTTAAAAAAAAAAGAAAGAAAAATGCTATGAACCAATGATTGCTATGTACCTCCTATACTTCCTCTTCATTGTTGTTGCTGTATTACCTCTTTTTGAACAGCAGTGCTCATTAGGTGGCTGGGGAGCAGATAACATGCCTTTTTAACTCACAGATCCTTGGATTAAGAATAGCCATATGCAGCAGTTCTTCAAAAAATTAAAAATAGAATTACCATATGAGGGGTGCCTGGGTGGCTCAGTCATTCAGCGTCTGCCTTCGGCTCAGGTCACAATCCCAGGGTGCTGGGATCAAGCCCCGCATCGGGCTCCCTGCTCCGTGGGAAGCCTGCTTCTCCCTCTCCCACTCCCCCTGCTTGTGTTCCCTCTCTCGCTGTGTCTCTGTCTGTCAAATAAATAAATAAAATCTTTAAAAAAAAAAAAAAAGAATTACCATGTGACCCAGCCATTCCACTTCTGGGTATAAAAAGAATTAAAAGCAGTGACACAAAGAACTATTTGCCCTCCCATATTCATAGCAGCATTATTCACAATAGCCAAAATGTGGCAACTCAGATGTTTATCAACAGAAGAATGGGGGCACTTGGGTGGCTCAGTTGGTTAAGCGTCTGACTTTGGCCCTAGGGTCCTGGGATCGAGTTCCACATCGGGCTCCCTGCTCAGTGGGGAGTCTGTTTCTCTCTCTCCCTCTGCCCTTCCCCCCCCCAACCTGTGGTCTCTCTGTATCTCTCTCTCTAATAAATAAATAAAATCTTAAAAAAAAAAACAAAACAGAAGAATGGGTAAATAAAATGAGGTATATACATACAATGAAATACAATTCAGCTTTAAACAGGAAAATGCTGACTTTGATAGCACCTGTACTAAAATTGGAATAAGGGGCAAACTGGGTGGCTCAGTCAACTGGGCATCTGACTCTTGATTTTGGCTCCATTGGTGATCTCAGGGTCATGGGTTGAGCCCTGTCAGGCTCTAAGCTCGGTGGGGGGGGGTCTGCTTGAGATTCTCTCTCTCCTTCTCCCTCAGCCCCTGCCTCTCTCTCTCTCAAATATACAAATAAATCTTTAGGGACACCTGGGTGGCTCAGTCAGTTAAGTGTCTAACTTCGGCTCAGGTCATGATCTCAGGGTCCCAGAATGGAGCCCCAAGTCCGGCTCCATGCTCAGTGGGGAGTCTGCTTCTCCCTCTCCCCCGCCCCACTTCTATGAGAGCTCGCACTCCCTCTCAAATAAATAAATTAAATCTTTACAAATAAATCTTTAAAAAAAATAAAATTGGAATAATATAGAGAAGATTAGCGGGGCCCCTGTGCAAGGATAACACACAAATTTGTGAAGTGTTCCATGTTATTTTTGTAACATTGTGTGTCAGCTCTACTCAAATTGAAATTAAACAAATAAGTAGGAAGAAAATTCTGATACATGCTTCAACATGGATGAAACTTGAAGACGGGGTGCCTGGGTGGCCCAGTCATTTGAATGTCTGTCTTTGGGTCATGATCCCAGGGTCCTGGAATCGAGCCCCGAGATGGGTTCCCTGCTCAGCAGGGAGTCTTCCTCCCTCTCCCTCTGTCCACCCCCACTCATGCTCTCTCTCTCACTCACACTCTCTCAAATAAATAAATAAAATCTTTTAAAATAAAAAATAAAGGGGCACCTGGGTGGCTCAGATGGTTAAGCATCTGCCTTCAGCTCAGGTCATGGTCTCAGGGTCCTGGGATCAAGTCCCACATCAGGGTCCCTGCTCTGCGGGGAGCCTGCTTTTCCCTCTCCCTCTGCCTCTGCCCCTGCTTATTCTCTCTCTCTCTCTCTCTAATGAATAAATAAAATATTTTAAAATTTTTTTAAATTAAAATTAAGAAAAAAGAAACTTGAAGACATTATGCTAAATAAAATAAACCAGTCACAAAAGGATAAATACTGTAGGATTCCACTTATTTGAAGGGTAGTCAAATAGGTAGAGACAGAAAGTAAAATGGTGGTTGCCAGGGGTTTACCAAAGGGCCGGGGAGGGAGATAGGAAGTTATTGTTTAATGGGTACAGAGTTGTTAGGGTTTTGGGGTTTTTTTTTTAAGATTTATTTTTTTTAAGTAATCTCCATCATGGAGCTCAAACCACAATCCCGAGATCAAGAGTCTTTTGCTCTACCAACTGAGCCAGCCAGTCAGTGCCCCAGGTATGGAGTTTTAGTTTTCCAAGATGAAAAAAGTTCTGGAGATGGATGGTTGTGATGATGGTACAACAATGTGAATGTACTTAATACCACTGAACTATACACTTAAAAATGGTTAAAATGGTAAACTTTATGTAATGTAAAGCCACAATTAAAAAAAAAAAAAAGAATAGCTTCACCCAATACTACACCCTTAGCCACATTCAGATCTGGTGCAGATCAAAAGATAGTGAACTTAAATCTGATGCAGTAATCAGCACAAGAGTTTTGAGGGTCTTGGAGTATGGATAAGCATATTTCACACATGGGAGGAAAGGGAATAATTTGTAGCCAGAGCAGGACCTTGATAAACTGCAAAAATGAAAAAAGGCCACAAATTCTTCTCATTGCTGGATGTATGTCCCTTTACTATGTGACTTTGCAGTTCCACCCATTAAGAGTCAGAGTCTATTTTTCTACCTTTTAAATCTAAGCTTGGGTGCACCTGGGTGGCTCAGTCATTAAGCGTCTGCCTTCGGCTCAAGTCATGATCTCAGGGTCCTGGGATCGAGCCCCACATCGGGGTCCCTGCTCGGCGGGAAGCCTGCTTTTCCCTCTCCCACTCCCCCTGCTTGTGTTCCCTCTCTCGCTGTCTCTCTCTCTGTCAAATAAATAAATAAAATCTTTTAAAAAATAAATAAATAAAAAATAAATAAATCTAAGCTTGGCCATGTGGCTTACTTTGGCCAACAGGACATTAGCACTGATGAATTAAGCAGAGGCTTGAAAAATGCTTGTGTATTGGGGCTTGCCTTCCCTTGCTGCTGATAATGCTGTAACCACAAAGAAGTTCATGTTAGCCCCCTAGAAGATGAGAAACCGTGGGGAGAGCCCCAGCCATCCCAACTGTCTCAGCTGAGGCTTGGGAAATGTGAGGGAGACTACTCTGGACTATTCAATCTGGCTCAGACTAGAACACCCACAGCCCAACTCAGTACCTCATGAGAAACAATAAATGCTTTTTGTTTTAAGCCACTAAGTTTTGGATGATTTGTTACTTAGCAAAAGCTAACCCATACAGGATGGTTTTAGAGTTGTCAAAATGACTGGGGAAATTCTATTGGCATTTAGTTGGTGGGGGGCCAGGTTTGTTAAGTGTCCAGCAACGCACACATGCAGTCCTGCACAATGAAGAATTATTCCACCCTACTGACCCCAACTGAAGAACACTGGAACAATGCCTAGGCTTGTCATACCACTTGGAAGAGAGAATTAAAAGAAATTGATAATTATGGAAAGCCTCATCTGTATGAGACATTATACATGCATTACTTAATTGATTCTACACAATAACCTCCTACGGTTGTCCCCACTCAACAGATAAGAAAACTGAGACTCAGACGGGTTACTTGGCTGTCTCATGTCACAGAGCTAATAGGAAGCAGCACCAGGACTTAAACCCACATCGGTCAAAGGTCAGCTCAGGGAGGCCTTCCCTGACCACCTACTCTGAGGTGCCCTCCACACTTACCACCATCACTTGTTATTACATTATTCTTTTATTTCTTTCGTAGCACTCCTCTCTATTATCAGAGTGTTTGTTTACTTATTGTCATGAGCCCCCTACCAGAATAACTCCCATAGAAGCAGAGGCTTTGTGGGATTTACCCACCACTGCATCTCCAGTGTCTTCTCTCTCTTGAGAGAAAAGACACTCTGCAAATTATTGCTGAGTGAATGGAGTGAATGAATGGCTTCCTATTAAATCCAGATGCCTAGGCCTCAAGCAGGCTAGTTTCTCTCAGCTTCTGTTCCTGTTGGTGTCAGCTCTATTGTCCTCTCCACTGGCTCTGATTCATGTGGCCCAGTCTGAGACTTCTGCCACGATGAAAGCAACTTCAGAAATCCGCTAATACAACCTCTTCATTCTCCAAATAGAAAAAAGAGGTTCATTGACATCTCCTCAGGGATATCCCTTCTCAAGACACACTGTGGTCTCAACACCTTTGTCATGTTCCTGCACCTACCTGTGCACTCAGCCTTCACCTGCACAGAACAAGCCTGCCTCACTGGGCTGCTCCGCAGATGATATAAAATAATGTGATTTTCTTATATCTCACCAACTTCAAGGATGACCATCAAATGTCACGATAATGATCGCAGATTGCAGCCTGGGGCTTGTGAGGACTTCACATAGGCTAACTCGGGCTCTTAAAAAACCTGAGAGCTCTTGATGGAAACACTTGCTATGTCAACAAATTCTCAACTTTGTATGATCGTGATAATTACAGACCATAAGGCAAGCATGGCTATCTATCACTATGGAACAAACCCCCTCAAAGCTCAGTGGCTTAAGCCAACAATGATTTATTATTTTTCATGATTCTGTTGGCCATGTGGTTCTTCTGCTGATTTCACCTGAGCTCATCCATGTAGCTGCGTTCAGCGAGTGGGTGTGCTGGGGGCTGGGCTCAGTGGGAATCTCCTCTCCTCCTGCTCTTTCATCTCAGGCTTCTTGGTGGCATGAGGTTCCAAGACGACAAAGGTGGAACCTGCAGAGCTTTTCAAGGCCTAAATTCTAGAACTTGCACAACATCACTCCCACCATATCATATCTGTCCAAGTAAGTCACAAAGGCCAGCCTAACATTACAGGGGCTGGAGAATGGATTCAGCTTCTGGATGCGAGCAGCAAAATCACATCACAAAGGGCTGTGTGTTCTGGCATGGGCCAAACCTGTGGCCATTAAGACATTTGTTGGGAGGGGCACCTAGGTGGCTCAGTTGGTTAGGCGACTGCCTTCGGCTCCGGTCATGATCCTAGAGTCCCGGGATCGAGTCCCATATCGGGCTCCCTGCTCGGCAGGGAGTCCGCTTCTCCCTTTGACCCTCCCCCCCTCATGCTCTCTCTCTCTCTCTCTCTCTCATTCTGTCTCTCAAATAAATAAATAAAATCTTTAAAAAAAGATTGTTGGGATTCCACATTATATTATCTTCATAGCTCAGACAAATGTGTTGTTAATGATAAAACACCGATGTCTCAAGCATGAAGGAAAGCAATATTCAAATCAACAAAACTATCTTCAAATAGCTCTGTGATAGATTTTTTTATAAAACCTACTTGCAGGGCGCCTGGGTGGCTCAGTTGGTTAAGCGACTGCCTTCGGCTCAGGTCATGATCCCGGAGTCCCGGGATCGAGTCCCGCATCGGGCTCCCT